>NW_024340361.1:300000-597968 GCF_003473485.1 Medicago truncatula | reverse complement strand
TGTGCTGACTTCGTCAACCGATCAACAATCACCCAAATGGAATCAAAACTCTTACTAGTCTTAGGCAACATTCCAACAAAGTCCATAGAAATGCTTTCCCACTTCCACTCTGGCACAAACAACGGTTGCATCAAACCCGATGGTCTCTAATGTTCAATCTTCGATTTCTGACAAACCAAACAAGCATATACAAACTCAGCAATTTCCTTCTTCATTTCAGGCCACCAAAACAACCTCTTCAAATCCTGATACATCTTCGTTGCTCATGGATGAATACTCAAACTACTTCTATGACCTTCGTCCAAAATTTGTCTCTTAAGCTCAATAACATCCGGCACACAAACTCGATCACGAAACTCAAAACATCATTCTCATCCAATCTAAAGTCTCCACTTTACCTTGATTAACCAACACTATTCGATCCACAAGTTCCAAATCTTCCTTCTGACCCTTCTTGATCTCGTCCAAAATATCCTTGTCAACTTCAACATACCCAATCTCACACCATCAGGTGTCACTCACTAACCAAACTCAAGTCTCGAAACTGCTCAACCAAATCCAACTCTTTAACCATCAAAGCAGACATATGCAAAGTCTTTCTACTCAAAGCATCAGCAACAACATTAGCCTTCCGGGATGATAACTAACTGAAATCAAAATCCTTAAGATATTCCAACCATCTTCTTTGTCTCATATTCAACTCTTTCTGATCAAACAAATACTTCAAACTCTTGTGGTCACTGAACACCTCAAACTTAGAACCATACAGATAATGCCTCCAAATCTTCAATGCATCACAACGGCCGCCAATTCCAAATCATGAGTCGGATAATTCTTTTCATGTACTTTCAACTGCCTTGAAGCATAAGCCACAACCTGACGATTCTGCATAAGCACATCACCAAGACCCATCTTTGAAGCATCACAATACACAAGAAACGATTCTTTCGAATTCGGAAAAATCAACACTGGAGCTGAAGTCAACCTCTTCTTCAACTCTTGGAAACTCTTCTCACACTTGGCATCCCAAACATAAGCTTGTCCTTTCTGAGTCAACTGCGTCAATGGCAACGCCAACTTAGAGAATCTCTCAATGAACCTCCGATAGTAACCTGCCAATCCAAGGAAGCTTCTAATCTCAAAAACATACTTAGGAGATTCTCACTGCAACACTGCATAAACCTTAGACGCATCCACAGAAATACCACCCTTAGAAATCACATGACCAAGGAAACTCACTTCCTTCAACCAAAACTCACACTTAGACAACTTAGCACACAATTGATTTCCTCCAAAGAAGCAAACATCATGAACACACAAGCTTTGCCATCTAAAGACTTCTTCACTTGCTCCGCGGTCAAGAACTTCCTATCCAACTCTTCTACCGGCTTTGAAAAAGTCACACTCTTAGTCAAACAATTAATGCTAACCCAAAAGTTAACAATCAATCCATACCAAAAATCACATCCATATGCTTCAACGGAAGACAAACAGATCCAACTCAAAATCAACATTACCGAAATTAACAGGACACTTAACATAAACCACAACCAACTGAGCCTCTGCAGCCTAAGATACATCCCTGGCCAGACTAACACAAACCACTAACCGATAAGAAAACAACACAACAAAGCAAATGCCGAAGGTACTATGCTACCATTCGCACACAACAGGGAAATACAACAAGTATTAGTCCAGACAAGACTGACCACGGCTCTGATGCCACTTGTAACACTCCTATTTCTATTAAAGCAATTAAACATACGAATAATACATTTATTCAAGAAATAGATGTAACACCCCGTTATCCCAAACAATTAAATAATAAATAAATAATCAGAGTTCAACAACAAACGGCATGTTACACTGCTTTACAAAATTTCTTAAATAGAGTAAAATACTATTTAATAAAATCAACTTTAATAGTTTCACCAAACTTGCAATGGAATATTTTCAATAATTAACATCAACATCAACAATGAATTCTCCAACAATAAATTCTGGCACAAAGGCTCAACATAATTAATCATCAGATATTGTTTCAAACAACAAATAAAGGCTCCACAACATGTTCCAAATTTGATACATAAGGAATGAAAAACTAAACAATTATTTCCCATCCTGTTACGTATCAGAGCCCTAGACACTTGAGCACCACATCTACTACTCTGGATCACCTGCAAGTTACCCATAGGAAGGGCAACATTTCCAAGCAGAAGGGGTGAGATTCACAAACAACAATAATAGATATATAATTCATCAATTGAGGAATCAAGTGGGTGACTAGGAGCTGAAGTTAACAATCAAGTGGGTGACCTAGGAGCTGAAGTGAAGCTAGGATTAAGGATAATCAACTTCAAAGGTAAGGGGGTTAGTTATTATCATAATCATGTACAATCTTTGCATTTTCTCATGTTGTATGAAAATGGGTTGATGAACAATTGTTGTTAAATTCGTGCTCTTGCTGTGATGCTATTTTCTTGTGCATGAATTGATGATTATGGTATGTTTATGGGTGAAATTAAGTTTCAAAGTATGGATAAATGTTAGTTATGAAATTATGCTTAATTGATGAAATTTGATATGTTTCGATTGAAATGAGATGTGATTCATATTCCATCGATGTGGTTGTTGTTAACTGATGCTATTGTAAGTGAATTATGATTTGGGTATACTTAATTGTGGATTGATGATGAGAAATAAATTGTTGTTGGTGGTTTTGTGGAATTGGTGAAGTTGAGTTACGTGTTCATGTGAAGGACCAAAATGAACTTTTTGATATATATATATGGTTGTTGACTGAAATTTTGTTATTGTTGGATGACTTGAACCTATAAGAATTTCTGTTTTCATGTTGTGGTTATGTTAGTTGAGTCGTTTGGGAGAAAACAGGTTTTTCGTGTGAAATGTCGATGTTTAAGCGTTTTCGCCAATAAGTGATTATGTGAGGTTTTGGAAAATGACTTTTGGGATGTTTGAAACATGGAATTTTGATAGATTATGTTAGAGTCAAGTGTCAGGATCGTGTAGGTGAAAACGGCATCAAAATTCGATTAACGGTTTGCATTTTACGCGCGAAATGGTGAAAAACGCACTTTTGGGAAAGCTGTAAGCGAACAGGCCAGAAGCACACTTCAGAAGCACCTCCAGAAGCGTCCTTCAGAAGCACCCTTCAGAAGCAGGCCAGAAGCTTCTCAAGAAGCGAAATTGCCAGTTCCAACACCCCCTGTTTCGCCTTCTTGCGTCTTTCACCGGTTTCTGTTTTGAATTGGACTTTGGTGTAAACATGAAAGTTTTAGATAATTTTGTTAGATTTCTAATGGCGTTGGTTCAGGTCCAAATGATTTTACAACTTGAGTTATGATCAAATTACTACACATGGGTCATATGGTTTTTTGTGAAACTTATCATAACTTTTTCTTTGAGCCGTGGAACTTTTCCAAACTTAATATTGGGTTAAATGAAGTACTTAGAGTGAATAATTTAGTATGCATTTATGTATTTGAGAATGTGAATGTGTTGATGGTTTAAGAAATATTTTGGGCGGAGTTGAATCGGTGAAAACGGGTTTTGAGCTAAAATGTCATTTGTCTTGGATTTTCTCATATGAACTTAAGCTATCCTTTGAACTAATTTCTAATAGTTTGTAAGTGGCTTAAGTCCTTGGCTACATGATTGATTAAATTGAATTGTAGGATTTCAAACTTAAATAAGTTGCCTAGCTTTAAAATTATACTGTTGGCCGTTTGCCACATGATTTGGATTTTTGTCGGAAATGTTTCTTTAGCAAATTGTCTTGTGAGTTATTGAGATTATTCTTGTATGACTAAGTGAAGTTGTATGAATGAATGATTGTATTGAATATGATGTTTATCATGAGATATGTATGCTATCTTACTTAGAATGTAAGGAATTCTTGAATGGTGAAACTATATGATATAGTTGATGTTGAATGACATTGTTGATTATTGATAATCATGTTGATGTGTGATGGTGAATACTATGATTTATTTGTGTGGGCATGTTTCTTGATAATGCAATGTTGTGGAGATAATCAATATAATTCGGTGTTGTCCTATATATTGAGGTTGAGATTGTGAATTGTTGTCGCATTATCAAGTCCTTATACATGTCCATGCATCATAGTCGATGTTGCTGTAAAAGGGTTGAGCTCTTTTACTTCGAGATTATTGTAAGGCAGGTGTGAGTCTTACATACGATGTGCAAGTGGCATCGGAAGGTGACGACCTTGTTGAGATTTGGTACCACATGCATTTATGTGTCAATAAGTGCATATCATAACATGAGTCATGTGAAATATGTGATTGGTGATGAAATGAGATGAATGATTATTGATGATGTTGTGATTGATGATTGTGAACGAATATTTGTGAATTGATATTTGTTCCTGATACATGTGATTGGTGATTGTTCAAGAAATATGATTAATGATTGTTCATGGCTTATGATTGGTGACTGTTCATGATGTATATGATTGGTGATTGTGTATGAATAACTGTGAATTGATATTTGTTCATGACACATGTGATTGGTGATTATTGATGTGAGATATTGGGGTTGATGTAAGTATTGATGTGGGAATATTATTATTGATCAACTGCATGATGTTTATATTGAAATATTCTTGTTAACTGTTATTTGGATTATGATGATGTAATACGTACCCCCAGTGGATCTGTTATGGACCGCCTGCCTATCTGTATGGATGGGTAGACGTTGTGCAGGTTTAGTTGCTTGGTGAGTTCTTGTGCTTGGTGGATATCGGGAACTTTCTCCGATATCGGTGTTTAGAATTAGTCGGCTCTGATCTAGGCTTCGTTGTGTCGGTCTAGATTAGTTTATTTTGGTTTTGTTATGTTGGAGATTTACCCGTTTGTTTGGGATTTTGAGATGCATCTATGTTGATGTAATTTATTGATTCATAACATATGGGATCCACTATAAAATGAAGGCACAAGATCCTCTCGAAGAAATTGATTTGGGTGATGGGACGGTTAAAAGACCTACTTATGTAAGTGCCAAAATCCCTCAAAAAATTAAATATCAAATTGCAGAGCTGTTAAAAGAGTACAAGATTGCTTTGCATGGGATTACAACGAGATGCCTGGTTTGAAACGAGAAGTGGTGGAGTTAAAGTTACCAATTCGACCAGACAAAAAGCCAGTCAAACAGATTCCGCGTAGGTTCCCTCCACAAATCCTACCAAAGATCAAAGAAGAGATCGATCGACTATTGAAATGCGGCTTTATCAGGCCTGCAAGGTATGTAGATTGGCTAGCAAATGTAGTTCTAGTTAAAAAGAAAAATGGAACCATAAGGGTATGCATAGATTTTAGAGATCTAAATCTCGCTACCCCTAAAGACGAATACCCAATGCCAGTAGCAGAAATGCTAGTAGATTCAGCGGCGGGTTTCGATTACTTGAGTATGCTAGATGGATACTCTGGTTACAATCAAATCTTCATTGCAGAAGAAGATATCGCTAAGACCGCATTTCGATGCCTAGGGGCGTTAGGATGTTATGAATGGATAGTGATGCCATTTGGTCTAAAAAATGCTGGTGCTACATACCAGAGAGCGATGAATTTAATGTTCCATGACTTCATAGAGAATTTTATGCAGGTTTACATAGATGATATTGTAGTGAAATCTTCTTCGGAAGAGAGGCACTTGGAACATTTACGCCGATCATTCGAAAGGATGAGGCAATATGGATTGAAAATGAATCCTTTAAAATGTGCATTTGGGGTTTGTGCAAGTGATTTCTTAGGGTTCGTTGCGCACAAAAAAGGAATCGAGATCAACCAGAACAAAACCAAGGCAATAATCGAGACCAAGGCTCCTTCTACAAAGAAAGAATTACAGTCTCTATTAGGAAAAATCAACTTTCTCCGAAGGTTTATATCAAACCTAAGTGGCAAGACACAAGCTCTCTCACCACTACTCCGATTAAAGAAAGATGATGTTTTCAAGTGGGAACCAGAGCACCAAAAAGCTTTCGACGAAATCAAGTCATATTTGGTAAATCCTCCGGTTCTTTCCCCTTTGTTGAAGGGTAGAAGAATGAAGTTATATATAGCAACGTCAGATGGCACCATAGGAAGTATGTTAGCACGGATGAATATGGCACAGAAAGGGCCATTTATTATCTAAGTCGAGTACTTAATGATGTTGAAACAAGATATCATCCTAGTGAAAAACTTTGTTTGTGTTTATTCTTCTCATGTACAAAACTTAAGCATTATATAAAGCCTTTTGACGTTTATGTTTATTCCCATTTTGATATTATTAAACATATGCTGTCGAAACCAATCTTACATAGCCGAGTCGAGAAATGGGCCTTGGCACTGACAGAGTATTCATTGACTTATCAATCATTAAAAGCTGTCAAAGGCCAAATTGTGGCCGATTTCATTGTAGATCATTCAGTGAGCGAAGTTTTGACAACCGAAATAGACAACCATCCATGGAATTTATATTTCGATGGTTCTAGTCATAAAAATGGTACTGGCATAGGAATAGTCATAATCTCGCCCAAATGCCATACATTTAAATACATGTTTCGAATCAATCAGTTTTGCTCTAACAACGAGGCCGAATACGAAGCCTTAATTACAGGTCTAGAAATTGCACTCGAACTGGGGGCAAAATACAACGAAATCAAAGGAGATTCTGAACTTGTCCTTAAACAGATGACAAAAGAGTATAGGTGCGTTAAAGAAAGTTTGGTCACCTATCATGCAATAGCTAGCAGATTGTTAAAGCAATTTACCCATGTGGAAATTCGGCACGTCCCTCGAATGGAAAACCAAGATGCAAATGATCTGGTGCAGAAGGCCTCTGGATACAAAGTCCCTAAAGAACAGACGCACGTGCCAATAGAAATCAGAAATAGGCGAAACTCGATAGAATCTTTTCCTGGAAGATCGTTAACGCCAAAACTTGGGGGGACCAGAGACGGCCAAGATTCCATAAAAGGTACGGATTTTGTCGAAATTTTTGTCATTAACGATTTAAATGAGAATGATTGGCGAAAACCCATAGTAGATTATCTGGAAAATCCAAATGGAGTCACCCCTCGAAAAGTGAAATACAGAGCCTTGAGCTATGTAATAATGGGTAATGAATTATTCAAAAAGACTTCCGAAGTAGTTTTGTTGAAATGCCTAGGGGAAACAGATGCGTATTTGGCTGTTTCTAATACCCACGATGGAACCTGCGGGACACACCAAGCAGGCCATAAAATGAAATGGCTTTTATTTCGACAAGGTTTATATTGGCCGACTATGCTCAAAGATTGCATAGAGTTCGCAAAAGGATGCCAAGGATGCCAAAAATACGCTGGAATTCAACGTGTCCCAGCAAGTGAACTCCATGCGATAATCAAACCTTGGCCATTTAGAGGATGGGCTTTAGATGTGATAGGGGAAATTAAACCCACTTCATCGAAAGGATACAGATATATCTTAGTAGGAATAGATTATTTTACAAAATGGATAGAAGCAATTCCCTTAAAAGATGTTACTCAAGAGGAAGTTATAAGCTTTATCCAAAATTTCATCATCTATAGGTTTGGTATTCCAGAAACCATAACCACAGACCAAGGATCCGTATTCACTGGTCGAAAAATGGCGAAATTTACCGAAGATACAAGCTTTAAGTTGCTAACTTCGACACCATACTATGCGCAAGCGAATGGTCAGGTTGAAGCAGCAAACAAAAACATCATTGCCATTATCAAACAAAAAATAAAGGCAAAACCCACGAACTGGCCTGAAATTTTAGGTGAGGCTTTGTGGGCATGTCGAACGTCTCCCAAAGAGTCGACAAACACTACACCTTTTAGGTTAACATTTGGTCATGATGCTGTGTTACCAGTAGAGATTTTGTTGCAATCAGTCAGAATCCAAAGGCAATGCGAAATACCAGTTAATCATTATTGGGACATGGTCATGGACGAATTGACCGATCTCGATGAAGAAAGATTAACAGCGTTAGAAGTCCTTGCGAGACAAAAAGAAAGGGTAGCAAAAGCATATAATAAAAAGGTAAAATCGAAGTTTTTTGCCCAAGGAGATTTAGTATGGAAAGTTATCTTACCAATGGACAAGAAAGATAGAGCTTTGGGAAAATGGTCACCCGGATGGGAAGGACCATGGCAAATATTAAGAGTCTTTTCGAATAATGCTTATGAGATCGAGGAATTAAACGATGATCGAAGAATTTTGCGAATAAACGGAAAGTACTTGAAAAAGTATAAACCGACATTGCAGGAAATTAAAATCATACAAGAGTAATTCGAAAAGACAAGTTCAAATATAGCATTTCATAAGGCCAGCTAATGGGCGGTTTACACAAAAAGTTTCAAAATAAGCTCTAAAAAAGCGCAAAGTAAACCACTACAAAAGAAATGCTACAAACAGAAACTAGAAAACTTCAAAAAGGATGTTTCTTCGATGGAAGGCCCTACATAAGCTGGCCAAACCCAAAAAGGTCGAGAAACCATCGAAGCTCGCTATCCAGACGGCACCTAAGGCAGAAACGCTGGAGATCATATTGTTCATCTTCAGCAGGATGATACCCTCGGTAGTTGCGCCTTAGTCCATCTCCTCGACGGTTGTGCCAGTTGTTGCAGAATCGACGACGGATTAACTGGGGAGGCAGTAACCTCTTGTACCAGCCTGAGACGAAGTGAAAACGGGTGTCCCCTCCTGTTATCTCCCTGCGATAGCGCGCCACATTCCTTGTCTCCAAAAGAGACCAGAAGTCATGGAAAAGTTCAGCGGTATCAGGGGTGATACCGTCAAGCGTTCTCAGCAGTACATCAAAGTAAAGAGCGGTTACAGAACCAGCATCCACGGCGTTCTTAAGCAAACGCTTGACGGTGGGGATGCATGGCTCAACATCCAACATGAACTGAGTGCATCTCAGAATGCAAAACATAGGATTTCCATGCTCCCACAAACGAAGCTTGAAATCCAACTTAGGATGAGTAGGCTTCAGATCGGTGAGCAGCCTGATACAATCCTCACCAAAGGCTCTTGAGACCTTACGATCTCTGCAGAAAGCAGCAATCCTTTTGTTTTGTCTTTGAAAATAGAAAAGATCAAACATGCTGTCTTTAGCAACCCTTGCAGCAATGTCTATGATTAGATCATCACTCAAGCAACTTATGTAATCCATGAAGAAATTGTTGTTTGTGGAAAAGTGTTTGATAAGTACAAAGAAAGATAAGTGAGAGATGAGAAGGCAAAACTAAGAGGACGCTATTTATAAAGAGAGTGGGAAGTTGAAAGGTGGTTTTTGCCCCTTGAAACACAAGCGACGGTTCTTTTCTTTTGATCATCATGGATCATCAAGAGACACGTGGCAACAGATGTACGGTTTGATTGCCAAATCTTGGGAAGGAAGTTGTAAAAAACTTTATGTTTTATCTTCCCTAAAAAGAATCTCATAATTAGATTTTTTGGAAGATTTACGGTTCCCAAGGCAAGCTAATCCTACCAAGTTAGGAAATGACTTTTTGGTTTCTCATCATTGTGATCATCTTGAGATTTGCTCCAATTAAAGAGCAGTTAGAAAATAAATATAGTTTCTCAATAAATATTACTCCAAATTTAAAAACGGTTGCTAGACCGTTACAAAGTTAATAAGAATACAACAAAAAAAACAAAATAGGAACCAAACTCCCATGATGGGTTCGATACAAGATGGTTACATTTGAAAACCAGAAGTAACTTGGTGCAGTTGTTGCTTTAAACCATCGAGTTTATCTTCAAGGGCTTTGCCACGAGCAGTGAGAAGTGCTATTTCCTGCTGGGAAGACTTCGATTCCTTGATCTTCTGGATGGCAATCTGGGCCTCGGACTTCATTACACCCTCTTTGGCCAAAAGTTGTGCTTTTTGACCCTCTAGCTGCTCGATTTTGGCCTTATATTGGGCAATTGACGAGTCAATATCAGCTACCTGAGTTTGGATGAGAGGAGTTTCTTGTCGAAAGGCTTCCATCTTAGATTGGAATGCAGCAATCTCGTCCAAAAGCTGATCGTATCGAAGGGTTTGTTCCTTAAGTTTGGACTTGCCATTTTTTCTCTGGAGGCACCCTTGCTTTATGCTGTCCAATAAAGGCTCTAGAGCCTTAAAAAGTTGCTAAAATTTGAGGCCTGAAGCAAGAGCTATGAGTTTGTGAAACAATTCTTGTATCTCGAGAACAACGTTCTCGTCTTGCTCTATGACTTCAAATAGATCAGCCCTCAACACCTTGCTTCGAAATTCCGCAAAGAGGTTTTCGGTCGAAGCTTGAGAAGGATCCCCAGTCGACACATTGGAGGATTTCCCGGTGCTCCTAGACATGAGAATGTTGCTGGCCAAAAGGTCTGAAGCATCCAAGGGATTGTACTCCTCAAGTTGACTTAAGTTTGTTTGATCCAAAGTGGGGTCAGGTTGAAGTGGTTCAGCATTGCCTGTCGAATCAGGGGTATGAGTGAGTGGAGGGTTTTCAGCAATAGGATCTTCTCTGAGAGTGACGATAAATTGATCGGCATCGAGATCCACTCCCGCGTCACTACCTTCTTCCGGCACTCCACCCTTACGATCACTTGAGTCAGCCACAATGTGATTAGGAGAAGTGATCTCCATATCAGGTGTAGGAACGCTGGTTTCGACACCTTCATCCTCTTCAGCAATAGGTGAAGCTTCAGATTGACCAACTTGAGCGTGTTGGGGAATATCAATTTGCATGGCCAACGAGAGAAATACTGTTATGAGATGCATATTTCGATACTCATGGCTATAATAGTAAAACGAAAAGGTTTTTTTTTAAAAATACCTTCGAAGCGTTGTCACCAACGCAAGAATGAGCACTGTTAGGATTTGAATCCTTATGGGTTTTCATCTTCTTGGGGCTAGGTTGACCCAAAGTTTCTTCTACTACAGCTGTCTCGATGGCCGGAGAATCATGTTTCCTCTTTTTACAACTCTCTTTCGGTTGGATAGGCTCAGAGACAGCAGGTCTTTCGGTAGCATCAGGAGAAATTTCAACCTACAAAGAAGTTTAAATTTAAAAGACCTCCTACGAAGAGTATGGTTGAAATCATTCGAGAAATGACTTACTTCATCTTCGACAGTGCGGGCTTGTTTTCCTTTGGAAGATTTTTCGGACTTCTTCTTGTTGTCCGTTTTCGAAGATTTCTTCTTGTGGGCAGTTTTGTCAGACTTCGATCTGGATGTCTTTCGAGAGCTATCTTCCTCCGGGTATTCTACGTCCCCTGAAGCCAAGGGAAGCGCTGCTAGCCATAAACACAAGACAGATAAGTATCCTCTTTTATTCAAATATAATAGACTCGAAATTTGGATGTTTTTCCACAAAAGAAAAATCGAAAAGATCCATTACCTAATCTTATTTCGGACAAAATTCGAATATGAGGATCATTTAAGTGCAGATGCCATCTATATGTATATAGGTTGTGCTTGGTCGCAGTTACTCTGTCTTTTTCCCTCTTTATAAATTTTTGTTTCATCCCCATTAGACTATCACAAAATAACCATTTGGGATAGGGTGGCCTAAAGACCAAGGCCAACGGACTAGTTGGCAAAACGGGAAACCTTGTTTTAAAATGAAGTGCAAAAAGATATTTACTAGGGGTAAAGGGTGGAAAAGACATCGAGGGAATTTTTTCGTGAATCTTATCCCTTAAAGTTTTAGCCGCATAATGAACTGTCCTCTTTAGATGGAGAGGATCATATACAGTTTGAAAGAAATTTTGAAAAGCTTGAATTTCTCGAATATGCGTACCTTTGTTTTTCTTCGATTTTTTCTGCACAGTGTGAAAAGCAAGGATTAGTTCAGGAAGTAGAGTGTCAGGATCTATACGATCGGATTGGTGCTTAAAATAGCACTGCCACCATCGATAGAACACTTCCGTGCATGCAAAAGATGAAGTAAATGGCTTGGGTTCAAAAATAAGCTTTTCTCGTTGAGCCCGACGCAGGGTAGACCTCCAGACATGCTCTATGAGAGGTTGCCTCAAATCATCTAAACACTTGTACAATGAACTTGGCTTGATTTGAATTAAGCCAAATTGCCTAGCCACGTGGTTAGGTTGATAGCCGTACACGCCGTATGGGCTTCCAGCAGTCACTCGACTGGCCAAAAAGGTCGGGGTAAGGTAAAGCTTCCCAGATGGCATTGATATCTACTTCTTCTTCACTAGAATCAGTTGGGAATTTTGTTGTAAACCATGAAGGTCCATGAGATATAATAGTGAAGGGAGCCATCGAAGGTGTGAAGGATGTGCAGCCTAAGAAGGCGTTGAAAGCCACTGCAAACAAATCCGGAGAACTCCTATTTCCATACTGAAGCATAGCCAAACCTAGACCTTCGATTGACCTATTATCATAAGCTTTCGAAAGAGCAGGGGGCAGGTGAAATGCCAACTTTGTTCTGAAAGTGGCCAGAAGCCACAGTTGAAACAACCAGATAGGGCCAGGAATGATGAGACTGCTACCAAGATGGATATCCTTTATGCTGGATACTGCATGGTTCAAACTCTCATATAGGGATCCTAAGATAAGCTTACTTAGGCATATATCCCTCCCTTCATGCAATTGGATTGCTAAGGTTGTAAACTTCTTGGGAATCTGAATCGATCTTGAGCAAAAGATGTACATAGACAGCCAATAAGTCAGGAAAGCAATGTGCTCCTGATCGGACACTGTGGTATTAGAAGTGTCGTGGTGATCGATGATGAAATTACCATAGGCAGGTCTCGAGAAATCGAAAGATATCTCCGAAGAATGGGTATCAGGATCGAAAATCTGGCCTATAGGTTTTAAACCTACTAGACCAGTAACATCTAGCAAAATGGGAGTCAGCATCCCGCATTTTAAATGAAGACTATTGGTTGAAGGGTTCCAAAAATGGAGGGCAGCAATTATCATCTCATTATGATATTTTGGTCCCTGACGGGATAACTGAATAAGATCAAAAATTCCCATTTCTTTCCAGAAAGAACCTTTGATCTTTTCCACTTTATCCAACCAGTCAAGATACTTCTCGTTGTTTTCTATCTTAGGTTCGGTCCTAAATTTAGACTTCAAGAAACTTAGGTCATATGGACCTTTTGAGAAAATAAGAGGCAATTGTTCCTCGTTACAAAGAAAAATGGTGTTTAGTTTTTTCTGATCGTCGGAGTCGTCCGGCAAAGGCCCTAGGTATGCATGCGATGAGTTTGGGCATGAGATGATTAGCTGAGATTTCCAGATTTTGTCTTCAGCTTCTTTGATATATGGTTCTTCCATAAACTGAGGATTTATGGGAAGATTGACATTTGGTTCATGTTGTTTCGTTGATTGAGAAGAATAACCTTCTGCGCGCGTCATGGAGTTACGAATTTTTGGTTCAATGAACGATGAACAGTGTTTGAATCGCAAGGTAGAAGAAGGAGATGGTGAAAAGAGTAAAAATACTAAAGGAGGCAAAGTAAGAGTAAAGTATGGCCTAAGGTTATATATAGCCTTTGATATTGGACAGATGTCAATCATCGCATGGAACAGTTGTTTTTTGATGGTTCCCAATGACAAACATGGCCCACTAAGCTCTGATGAAGACGGTTTAAGACTTTTGAATTATCCCTTTGTTAAAAGAGTGATGTCATGCTGAGGAGTCACGCTTCATCGAAATTTTCAGAAACGTCAAGTTTCTCTTGATCGAAAGAGAGTTCAAACCTAACGTTTCTGGGGGGCAATTTGTTAGCCGATATTTGTGAGAATAGTATCATTTAATGCAGTCAAGGGTTTTGACCTAAAAAGTTGGACTTAGCTTTGTGAAAGAATCCATCGAAAATATATGCATGCCTTCAGCAGGAATCGAAGAAGCCGTTTTAGTTCGATGGATAAAGGAAGTTCGAAGCGCCTTCAGATTTTGTGGATAAGATCAAGCGGTTAGCAAACGGCTAGTTTCGATATTTGAATCGAACGGATACGATTAGGTAGTTATAGGACTATCTGTATAAATAGTAGTTTTTCTTAGGAAAAAGAGGTCACAATTCAATCATACTAAAATCTTACACTCAATACTGTCAGTATGGAAGCGACAAACGAGTCACAAGTTGCAAAGTATGAATATGTGTACCAACTTTCATTAAGTCTTTACAAATTCAATACAATCTTTTAAACACTTTTGCAATTTAAGTCTTGTTTTTTTTACTAAGTCCTTTCAAAGTACTTCCTTTTATTGTCATTATCTACAGAATTTCGATTGGATTCGATTCTTTACATTTTGTTCTTGTCTTTACTTTATCAAAAATACCTTACGAACAAGTATTACTCCTACTTTCAAACAACAAAAGCACAATATACTCCTAAGATTTACTGGTTGATCTTGCAAGTAAACATCATTGAAACCAGCGATTGTTTACCAAAAATCAGTGTAAACAGCAATATGGTGTACCGTCGAGTATTGTGTCGGATAGAGATCCGAGGTTCACTTCTAGATTCTGGAAGAGTTTGCAAGATGCTTTGGGTTCGAAGTTGAGGTTAAGTTCGGCTTATCATCCGCAGACAGATGGTCAGTCGGAGACGACGATACAATCTTTAGAGAATTTACTGAGAGTGTGTGTACTTGAGCAAGATGGAGCTTGGGATAGTCACCTACCGTTGATAGAGTTCACATACAACAACAGTTACCATTCGAGTATTGGTATGGCATCGTTCGAAGCTTTGTAATGATGAAACGAGGACCGAACTGATGGGATATTATCGAACAAGATTCTGGATGACTGTGTGAATTGAAGTTGTGCATATGTTGTGTACGCATGAACGTATGAATATGTGAAAATATTGATGAATGCATGATTGTATGAATGAATGGATGTGTGAATGTATGACTGTCTAGACTGTATATGACATGTGACTCGATAAACCGAGACAAGACAGGTAAGATGGGAGGCGGACTGACATCGCAGTACAAACACTTGAGACTACTCACACATAGTTATATTAAACATACAAACTGTTAATTTATTCATACTAAAAGGAAATGAATTACCTGTAAAAATCTGGCCACTTTAATTGAGTATAAATTCCCTCGAACAATTTGCCGTCGACTGCTGTGTAAGGAACTGTACTGCAAAACTTAAACATGCATCGACAGGATAATAAAAACATGAATATGACCAGACATGGCAAACACGCAGCAATAGAAACCGAACTCAATCAGCAATAAAATAATGGAACACAGAAGCAAACACCTAACTAATAATATAACTTGAGCAATAAAATCATAATTCTTATCAATGAAATTTAAAACTAAATACCTACGCAGCACTATGATGCACTCACGTACGGTACCGCTACAGCAATTCTTTTATTGGGATTAAGTCACAGGCACAAGAGTAAATAATTGGGATGGTATGGGTACGTAACAGCAAAATAAAATAAGGATTGAAATCAAATAATAGGAATTGGAATCAAATAACTCAGGAGCGATGGAACATTAATAAAGAATATATGATAAAGAAACAAGGCAGCAATGAAATTAAATAAAAAAGTGCAGCAACATGAAAGCAATTCAAATTGAAACACTTAGCAAAATGGATTTGTAAAACGGCACCGAATTCAATTGGGATAAAAGGGGATATAAAGAAAACTAGGAACTTGTGTTTGAGAAAATATACTTCAGAATTTCTATAAAAATACGGTAGCCAAAAGGTTTCTAAATTGTAAAAGCTAGAGCTGAATCGTAAACTAAAGGTAAACAATGTGATGCTAAACGTGAACCCCTTCTTCTCATCAGCTATCTCAATTTTTTAGGAAGCTTTTGTTGCTGGACGTGTGACTTTTCTGTCATGCTGATCTCAATTGGGTGTGACATCAGAATGATGTCATTAGCTGGTGATGGGCTGACCGTAGTAGCTCAATTTTCTCTTTTCACCTCCTTCATGACTCTTTTATTTTTGACACCCTCGTTACCTAAAACACAACGAAATACTAGACAGAAGACATGCAAAACACAATAAAGACCCCAAAATAAATAAAAATTAAACTATTTACATAATGTATTTTGCATGTTATCAACACTCGGCAAACTTCCTTGTAGATGATACTATTGTGAACAAATCGAGCCGTTGACGGTGTAAGAACCTGGCATAAGGTGTAACATCCCGTTACCCAAAATCAATTTAATAATAAATAAACATACATCAGAGTAATTCCCAAACGGGTACGTCACACTATATTTTCAAAATGTCTTAAATAGAATGTAAAAATCTATTTAATAAACATCCTTCAAAATCTTCATTTAATTTGCAGCGGAATATGTTCATCAAACAACAACAACATCTATTTAAATCTCCATAATTAAATCTTGGCATAAAAGCCTTAACATCATAAACTCAACAACGATAGGGCTACATCAGCAAGTCTCAAAATATGATACATAAGGAATGAAACATAAATAAAGTAAACTCATCCCAAATGTATCAGGGCCCTAGACACTTGAGCCACCACCAACTACTCAGGATCACCTGCAATTTACCCATAGGAAGGGCAACATTTTCAAGCAGAAGGGGTGAGATTCACAACAAAATATAGATAAATAATTCATCAATTTGAATCTAACACCCTATCATAACAACAATTCATCAACATATATAATATCATCATTATCAACATCAACAACATTCGGTAATTAAAACCAATAACTGCAATCATGCAACACGCGACACCTCCACTAGACTCCTCTACAATGCATGTGGTACCATAATCAGGGTCGAAGCCCTCCCACTAATTGAATGGTTAAAGCATTCATTTTCAGGATATAAGTCCTTACCACTAAACACCGCTTTGAATATCTAGTGTTCCACCGCTATGAACGACAAGGCGTTCCAGAGCCGAAGCTCTCCCGCTTTTATGCTTATGCAACTGACCCACTTGTGTATATCTACATACAACTCAACCAATGCATATATATGTATATGACTCACCACTCAAAAATGCAACATCACGTATAACTTAATTAAATGGAAGAATACATTCCAGCCAACAACAAATCATTATAACCAATCCAAACATCCTAGAAAAATACACCAGTTATAATAGTCATGCTTAAACATCAAGATAAATCAACAATCATCAAAACAGAACCAACAACTCAAAGTCTGGGCAACTCGCCTCGCGAGTACTTCTACTCGCTATGGCGAACTCACAACAAAGGGTCACTCGCTATGGCGAGTTCAAGGCGAACAGAAAAAGGCTGCTCTCGGGAGTTTTGATATTTTCCTCACTAAATCTACAATTCTAAGCTCCCTATTCATCTTTTTAATCTAAAACTTGCTCCAGTTCTCTCTAAAATCATCTAGGTACACAAAACTAACCAAATTACGGCTTATAACAACGATTTAAAAATCCAGAATTTCTCACAGGTACTCGCCACGGCGAGTTGTCTCACTCGCGAGGCGAGCTATGAAGTTGCTCACTCGCCTTGGCGAACAAGGCTACTCGCGAGGCGAGCGATAAACTTCTGTACGGGCAGAATGCAGGTTTTTCTCAAAAATTCCATTTTCCTTCAATTCACTCCCCAAATTAGTTTACAGATATGAAATGAAAGGTTGTATGCACTCAGAACCCATTTATAACATCAAAACAACAATCTCTACTCTCAAAACCCACTAATTCAACATAAACCTAAAATCCCCAATTTCTATCAAAACCTGTTAAACTCAAAATCAGAATTCAGAATCTATACTAATGAAGCAAACCTCACCCTTACCTTAGAATTGCAGAAAAAATGCACAGCAAAATCAATTTTTGGCTCCTCTCCCTTGCTCTTGGTTTTTCTCCCAAAACTGACAGTTTTTCATGTAAAACGTTTTCTGACTTTTTCTTTCTTTTCTTAACTCCCCAGAAAGTAACTTCCCCTTCCTTTTCATTAAACTCCCTTAATTGTATTAAATATTAATTAACTCCCCACACTCCAAAATAATACTAATTTCTCCCTTAATCTAATTATTATTAAAATAAACTATATAATAAAATATAAGACACCACATAAATCACCAATATTAATTAAAATCATATAAAAGACTTTAAATAAATCAAAATAATTAAAATAACGACTAGGGCATTACAACTCTCCCCAAATTACAGAATTTCGTCCTCGAAATCTTACCTCAATCAAACAACTCTGGATACGACTCCCGCATCTTACTCTCCAGCTCCCAAGTTAAACTTTCACTAGTTACTCCACCCCAAACAACCTTCACTAGAAGTTCGAAAGATGTGGTGGCAAACCAACTCTATATGCCACTGTTCCAATACTCTCCGATAAGTCAAGTAAGTTGGTGATTTTCTAAACTATCTTGACAACAAAGAAAAAAGTGAAAAAGAAAAAAAATGAAAAAAAAAGGGATGAAGAAAAAAAAAAAAAAGTTGTCAAGAATAGTTTCTCAATAATTTCACATGACCATAGTGTTATAAAAGGGAATGGTTAATAATAGTTCATATAGTAAGGAATGTTCTCCTATTCTAAGGCCTTTTTGAAACATTTCCCAGATAAATGACAATTTCTTGTAACCCGGCCTCATTACAACCCTTAAAGATCTTAGTGATCTATGCTTGATGTTTTCAAATGAATATGTTTGGATGTATGCCTAACTTGACCAGGACGTTAGAACATTGTCGGATGTGAGTCCCACTTCATATATAAACGTAAATTTCACTTTTTACTTGTGAGGATTGTGTGTTAGGTGTGATTCACACTTAACTTTGCTATTGACTTTGAATGAATGAAATGATATTTACATTTAGGATTGGTTTGGCATTTATGTTTTGATCCTAGGATAGTTGTAAATGTGAGTCTTGAACAATACAATCTAAATTGAGTCATGCATGATCAAACTTTTCAATCCAATTGTTTGATTTACTAAAAACTTTGTGAGAATCTCTTTTGCATTCATTCTAAAACTGAGCAAACCTTCTGGCACCTCATGTGTATTTTATGGTATTAGTTCTAGTTTTAGGTCTCTTATAAAGGTTGTCAGCTTGTCACTATTTTGTAATTGAAAAGTTATCTTTTGAGTTAGGATATTTGCTTGAGGACAAGCAAAGGTTAAGTGTGGGGGGATTTGATAAACCACTTAATTGTGTAATTTATATTAACATTTTGGGTATAATTTATTACATTTAATATTATTATTATTTAGATACTTAACTATTTTTATTTTATTTTGTAGAATATAAAAAATATATATTATATAATAGAAGTGAAAAATCATCAAAGACATACTCTTTACTCTCTAGTATTACAATTACAAGAAAAGCTGGATTAATCAATGTTATAGGCCCACCAGTGTTGTACCCAAAGAGGTTAGGGGCGGTGATCTCAATTAAAAGGAAAAGATAGACTTATTATCTTCCTCCAAATAAATACAAGTAGCTGCTGCACAATAAAAGAATGAGATATAGGTGATAAAATAAAAAGAAAGAAATGAGAGAATACAAGGGCAGAGGCGGCATACAAAGGGAGCAAGCAGCTGAAGCATATGGCAGAGGCGGTGATACAAAGAACTCTTACTGATGAAGAAAAGGAATGTTTTTTGGCTTATTGAAACAAAGAGGCAGTCGCATGAAACAAATTGAAGGAAGGCGGTGTAGAAAGAAGAAAATCCTTACTATCTAAGGAATTTTGGGGCGGTGAAAATGGAATGCTACATGGCTATATATAGAGTATTGTAAATCAAAGGAGAGACTATTCACGACACACTACACAGACACTACATGCAACAAAGAGAAGAGCTTTGGGGATAGAAATTGAAGATTCAAGTCTTGGAGTAAGAATTTTCCTTTCTTTTAGGTTATTTCTTTTTCTTAATATATGATGTTTGCCTTTAGTATAAGAAACTATATCACGTTCATCTTGACATGTTCCTTTTTTGTTTTTTAATTTGTTTTTTGGTTCTTTGTACTGCGATCAAAATATATAGGTTTGTCATGTACCAAATGGGGTAGAATGGTATTTTCGGTAATGTACCCAGTGTGCTTCATTGGTCACTATATTTGAAGGAAAGCTTTGTTGCAAGAAATGCAGAACATGCAAAAGCGTTGTACCCAGGTATATTCACCATTTAATTTTCAAAGGAATGAAGATACTGGTAACCGACGAGAAAAAAACAACTGTAATGAGGTATATAGATGTTACAATCAACTGTAATGAGGTGGAAGAAACAACTAACCATCTCTTCTTGCATTGTACTAAGACTTGGAAGGTTTGGTCGAAAATTCAAATATGGCTAGATGTGAACTATATTATCCCCGCTAATTAGTTTGTTCGTTGGAGGTGTTGAGACGGCATGGTACCAAATACGAAATAACTAAGAAGAGTGAGACTTATTTGGCATACTGTAATGTGGGCTATTTGGAGTGCTAGAAATAATGTTATCTTTAACAATGGCGGTATAGAGGTGGAAGAATTGGTGGAGGACATTAAAAAGGTTATCGTGGATTTGGAGTTTATCGAGGCTGAAAATTCAACCGTGTTTGTTCTATGAATGGCGGTGGAATCTGAAGTGGTCCCTTGGAGTTTTACGCGGGAGAGGGGACTGTTTTTCTGGGTGCTGTCATACATGTTGCTTCTGGTGCGCGGTTGACAGCAGCAATGCCTTTGGTGTATGTTTTGCAGCTACTGTTGTGGTTGTTTTAGCAAGTGCAGCTCTGGTGTGTTGTTAGATGTTTTGGCATTTCTGTTGGTGATGCTTCTAATTGTATTTTGTACAATTTTTAGTTCCTGTTATGTACTGTAATAGGATTATAGGTTTTTTTTTAATATTGAGTTTTAGTTTGGCGAAGAGGTGCCGTCTTTTATAAGGAACTCTTTAAGTGTACTCTTTTTCCTCCTTTGCGGGTTTAGTGCTCCTTGTGCTAACCTTAGCCTTGCTTAATAATATTTGCCGATTAAAAAAAATGTTTTTTTTTTCCAGTATTACAAAAAGGGTCAAAGGACCATGATTATAATGTTGTTTAGTTGACTACTATAATGTATAAAATACTCATTGTAAGAGTGAAGGATGTAATTATCTTGCAATATCCAGAGTTACATCAAGGAATGGTCTGAAGATTCTAATGATTGACGAGAATGGTGTTAGCATGGATAGCATTTCGATTGTTGTTTACGAAGAAACTTTTCGCAATGTACCAACACGAACACCTTTTTAATTGTATTTTTATTATTAACATTGTTTTGGCACCAAAAGCACGTTATTTTATATGTATTTGAAAGTTTTGTTTGCCGTCAATATGACACGTGCGGCAGCACGGGTGGATGGTCTAGTTCTCAAAAACTAAACCTACAACATATTAAATACAATTTTCAAAATCATAGACTCAAGATTATTGAATGTTAGTCTCACCCGTACCTTGGAATATAAAAAACGCAGCTTCCTAGGTCTCTCATTTCTTTTGGCTTTTTCTCGCTTTTCTCCCTTTTCTCCCAAATTAATCGTACATTATGTTTTTCTAAACTAGGTCTCTCCTATTTATAACTTTTCTTTTCTATTTTATCTTATTTCTCTTTCTCCCCCAAAACTCTCTAAAATATCATAACAACCCATAAACTCAATATTCTATTCTAATATATATATATATATATATATATATATATATATATATAATATAAAATATTTCTATAACAAATATATCTCTATAACAAATATATTTCTATAATATATATATTTCTAAACCAAATAGCATATATATTATACTAATACCAACATATAACATAATAAAATATCACTCATCAAAATAAATCATATAAATCACACAAATCATATAAGTATATTCTAAACTCATTAAAATAATCAAATAATTAAAGAGGGCGTTACAACTCTCCCCCCTTAAAAGAATTTCGTCCTCGAAATTCAGAGCACAAAAGAAATGAATTGAATTATTGCCTAACCATCTTAAACCATATATAGCCAAATAGAAACTTCAACAAAACATGTAAACCACATCAAAGTTAGTCAACCAAACATGATCACATAATAAACATATATATTAATCAGAAACACAACAACAACCAATCAAACAACATAAATATAGTAATACAACTGTTACTCGACTTAACTACTTGGTCGGACGGACCAACCTGCTCTGATACCAATTGTAACACCCCGTTTTCCCAACGTAAAAATTTCATTTAATTAATCAGAGTAATTCACATAAACGGAATGTCACACATCTTTTCTTAAAATCATAAACGGAATAATTAACTAATTATCCTTCAAAATTCAATAACATAATATTTAATACTTCTCAGCGGAATTTATTCGAACATCTAAAAATAATTTTGGCATGAAGGCCTCATCAAAGTATCTCATAAAAATCCAATTAACAACTTAATCATGTAAATTCATAAGCAATATGTAAGGAATAGAAAAGCATGCAACAAAGTTTCCATCCCGTTACGTATCAGAGCACCTAAAGACAAACATGAGAGATAATCCACTCACGACAGCAATCTAACAACAACTTAAACTCGATCTCCTGCAAGTTACTCATACGAAGAGCAACATTTCCAAGCAGAAGGAGTGAGATTTCACAAAACAATATTATTAAGCATATAATTCAACAATTATATTTAACAACTTAAAATCATCATAATATTCATCATAGATAATAATATATCATATATCACATCTTTAATAGTTCATATAAAGAATCAAAGCTTCAACAACTTGGCAACTTAAACATCTTTGACTCGGCAAATGCGACTCCAACGTGACTATGCAACTTAGACCTCTTATATGCATGTGGTACCAATCCAGGGCATCAAGCCCCCAACGTACTTGAGCGTAAATAGGCTCCCAGGGCATCAAGCCCTCAACTTATTTGAGCGTAAAAAGGCTCCCAAGGCATCAAGCCCCCAACAATGAAATGCTAATGCATGGACTCGACCTCTTAACATCTTAACGACAACCTCTTATATAATCCAATAATTTAGAACTTCATCATCCTAATCAACTTAGACCGACTCATGCAGCTTAGTTAAATAACAATAGCAACACAACAGTATCCAAAAACAGCATGACATAATAATATCAAATGCAAGTCAACAACGTCTCAATTATTCACATATAATTCAAGTAATGCATATACAATTATATCACAATATAACAACATCAAATAATAATTAACATCTTAAAACATCATATATACATATAACACTTCATCAATCACGGACAATATCGTATTCACAACATATACATACATATACTAATTCATCAATCATAAAAAACATCATACTCATAAACATATACATTCATATACTAATTCATCAATCATATTCAATTATTCACTGTGACCTACGTGCAGTAATTTGACTATAACTCAAGTTCTATAAATCTTTTTGAAGTCAAACCAACGGCATTAGAAAGCTAACATTCATACCTACAACTTTCGTGTTTACACCTAAGACCAATTCTGTACCAATCAATACCAGTTTTCATTTCAAATTCGGACAAAGTTGTGGTGAAATTCATAAAAATTCACTATGACCTATGTGCAGTAATTTGACCATAACTCAAGTTATGTAGATTGTTTTGAAGTCAAACCAACGGCATTTCAAAGCTAACGTCCATACCTACAACTTTCGTGTCTACACCTAAGACCAATTCTATACCAATCAATACTAGTTTGCATTTCAAATTCGGACAAAGTTATGCTGAAATTCATTAAAATTCACTGTGACCTACGTGCAGTAATTTGACCATAACTCAAGTTCTATAAATCATTTTGACGTCAGACCAACAACATTAGAAAGCTAACATCGATACCTAGAACTTTAGTGTTTACACCTACGACCACTTCTGGACCTATCAATACCAAATTTCATTTCAAATTCGAGGCAGAGATGAAAAGAAAAATCAGAAAAAGCAACCTATATTATTCAACTTCACTTTCATTCAAAATCATGACAATCATCACTCTTAACCCTAATTCTAAAATTCTCAAAAACTAAACCTACAACATATTAAATACAATTTTCAGATTATTGAATGTTAGTCCCACCCTTACCTTGGAATATAAAAATCACAGATTCCTAGGTCTCTCTCCCTTCTTTTGGCTTTTTCTCCCTTTTCTCTAAAATTGATCGTACGTTATGTTTTTCTAAACTAGGTCTCTCCTCTTTATAACTTTTCTATTTTATCTTATTTCTCTTTCTCCCCCAAAACTCTCTAAAATCTCATAACAACACATAAACTCAATATTCTATTCTAATATATATATATATATATATAAATATTTCTATAACAAATAACAAATATATCTCTATAACAAATATATTTCTATAATATATATATTTCTAAACCAAATAGCATATATATTATACTAATACCAACATATAACATAACAAAATATCACTCATCAAAATAAATCATATAAATCACACAAATCATATAAGTATATTCTAAACTCATTAAAATAATCAAATAATTAAAGAGGGCGTTACAACTCTCCCCCCTTAAAAGAATTTCATCCTCGAAATTCAGAGCACAAAAGAAATGAATTCAATTATTGCCTAACCATCTTAAACCATATATAGCCAAATAGAAACTTCAACAAAACATGTAAACCACATCAAAGTTAGTCAACAAAACATGATCACATAATAAACATATCTATTAATCAGAAACACAACAACAACCAATCAAACAGCATAAAGATAGTAATACAACTGTTACTCGACACAACTCGACTTAACTACTTGGCCGGACAGACCAACCTGCTCTGATACCAATTGTAACACCCCGTTTTCCCAACGTAAAAATTTTATTTAATTAATCAGAGTAATTCACATAAACAGAATATCACACTTCTTTTCTTAAAATCATAAACGGAATAATTAACTAATTTATTTGTACGTTATGTAAGCAATGTCTCTAACTCGACTCTATATGCATGTAGTACCGGTTTTGGATATCAGAGTTATGTTACTGATTTATCCCCCATCTTTAAACACATCTTTAAATCGGACTGACCATGAATGCATGAACATCAAATAATGACTCAACAAATGCACATCCTTAAATGACTCGACAAATACACATCTTTTAATGATTCGACAAATACACATCTTTAAATACCATCATCGTCAAATATCAAATCTTTATATAACACATCTTTAAATTACACATCTTCAAATAGCACATCATCAAATAATTCACAAATTACATTTAATCAAATAATCCATCAATTATAACACTTATCTCTATAAAATTACTTTAAAAAAAAAAAAAAGATACTATATATTATTATGAATTAAAATTATAACAACATTATGAATACACGGTTATCTCAAAGAACATAATTTATAGATATACATTGTACACAGTGAGGAATACTTATCAATGGAAGTTAAATTAAATAGTCACGACAACAAAAGAAATTAGCATGGAGTATGAATTGAATGGAACAGTAGCATGAAAGTGAATTAAGCAACACGCATATGTGGGTCACGGCTAGCAGTAAGCATCAAATACTTCTTAAATTGAAATTTAAACAAAGAGGCAGCAACAAATGATTAATTTGGGTTCGAACGGGACATTATTGATTTTTCCAGCAATGAAAATTAAATTAAACGACCAATTCATATACGATACAACATTAATAATAGAAACTTCAAGGAAGATACAGTATAATCATATTTTCAATTACTAATTTAACATAAAAATATCACAAACTAGAAACAAACATTGACAATTAATCACAAAACACAAAAGGATACTTATTTAATCTTAGATTCATCAAAGGAATATTAAAAAAAAAACAATGAAAGTTAACAACCCTTCACTACCCACATGATCATACAACCCTTTTGGTGAATAGAGACTTCCCCCTTACCTCTAGTTTAGAGAATTTGATGATGATTTCTTACGATTTAAATCTCTCTAGTTCTTCTCACTATGCCTCCTTGTCTCTTCTCTCCAAAACCCTAGTTTTCTTTTGCAGCTTTGTTTCTTTCTCTCTCGCTAACCCTTCTTCTCTAATTCTCTTCTCTATTTATAAGTTGTAATTGAGTTTGTTACCAATCTTTTTAGATTAGTATGTTTCCTCCAGGTTTGTTACTATTCTTTCAACTAAGTTTGTTACTAAGGATTCTATCTACACCTCTCAAATTTGTTACTATTCTTTCAGTAACTACACTGTCTTGCTATTCACACTCCCCTTTGCTTAAATAAGTAAAACACTACTCAACTCACTAACTACACCTCTTTTATACCCAATTTTACTAATTCACCTCTGTTCACACTCTACTTTCTTATTCTCTCTAAAAACTCTATTTTCTTCCTAAACATTATTTTCTCTCACTCTTTAACTAACTAACTAACCCATTTACTTTCTCCTTTCCTATTTTTCCAATAAATATGAATATTTAAATTAATACTACCTAATAATCAATACTAATAATAACATTAATACTAATATTATCTAAAAATAATATTAATAATCTAATATTAAAAATCGGGGTGTTACAGGTGCGGCAACACCACCTCGCCGGAACCCTATTTTTTTTTTTAATTTTTTTGTTTTTTTTTAATGCTTTTCTTCTTCTAAGTCCGATTCTAAACCCCAATATTTACGAACAAGCATGCTATGAGCCTAGATCTAAATGAAAAGAAAATGTTTATACCTTTTTTCGTGTTGTTCAAACTGTCGGTGTTGGATTTGATTTCTTTATGGTCACATGCGTCTGTATCTATGGTCGGCTCTTGTTTGTTTGTGCGGGTCAGAATTGTTGTGACTTGGTGGTATCTGCGTGCGTGTTGTTAGTGCGCCTTTGGGATGCGATTCTGGATTTCTGTGTTGTGCTTCTCATGCGCTTCTCTGTGTGTCCGATCTACTTCTTGTGTTGTGCGATTCTAGCTTTTTGTGTTGTGCGATTCTGGCTTATTGTGTTGTGCAGGTTGTGATTTTATAGCATTAGGGTTGGAAGAGAAGAAGGAAACAACTTGCAGAGGCAGAAACCGTGTTGCTGGATTTGGAAACAAAAGTTTGACCCTATGAAACTGCCTGAATATGAGGCGTATGAAATAAATATTTTTGGTCCCTTGCTGGAAATTTTCGGACTCATTGACATTATTGGACAAAAACAGAAAATAAACATTATTAAATATAAAATAGTAACTAATTTTAAAATCAAAATTAAAGTTAAAACTAATAAAAGATGGAAATTAAATAATGAAATAAAAAGAAAATAAAGAGAGAAGAGGGCCCGACTCGGAATAAAAAAAAAATGAGGTATTTTAAAATACCTCTCTGCCGAATTTTCACCGAAATGTCAGAGACTGATCAGGGTCAAAGGACGTATGATTGTAGGACCTTAGGTCAAAAATTGGGGTATGACAATTATTATTAATTGTTTTTTTATTTATTTGTTTGTTTGATGTGTTTGAATTATTGGGTTAATTGTGTTTTATTAGTAATGGAGGGATTATGGGTATTTTAGTAATTTGAGAGTCAAGGGCATTTTAGTCATCTATGAGTGGAGGATTATTTAATGAGGTTAGTAGCAACTTTGAGAAATTAATAGAATAGAAGTAAATAGTAAAAAGAGGATTTTAGTGAAGTAAATATGTAGTGTTATTTTTATGAATAAGAATAATGACTAAACCCAATAAGAGTTAAGTGAACCAATCCGATTTTTTGATGATATGCAAGTGTAATAGTATTCACAGCTTAGGGTTAAGAAATCATTTGGTAAGTTTTACAATCAGAGGCAATAGAGAAAATAACACAATATAGGAGAAAAGGAAGAAAGTTTGAAGGACTAAAGTGAAGAGGTAGATTGAAGCTTAGGAGGCTAACTTAATTGGATTAAGAGGTACGTAAAAGGGAAGATTATTTTCGACATCTAGAACTTATGAACAATTGTGCGGTTGTGGATTATGTGTGTTCTTAAGTTTTTATGAATTTGTTGTTGAATTAAGTTGTTTGTGCTTCAATTATTGTGGTTATTTTAATGCAACAACTTGATTTTATCACTTTTATTATACTCAAAATAACCACAATAAATGGAACACGAAATTCAACTTAAAAGTAACAACAATTTCATGAAAATGCAAGAACACACATAGTCTAAAAACCACACAATCGCTCATAACTTTTAGATGGTGAAAATAATCTTCCCTCCTAAGTTTCAATCTACCCCTTCACTTTAGTCCTCCAAGCTTTCCCTTCTTTTTTCCCTTTAGATCTTCTTTCTCTTTGTTTTTCTCTATTCCCACTCTAGCCTCTATTTGTAAAACTTACCAAATGATTTTTCAACCCTAATTTGTGAAAACTATCACTCTTATCCACACGAATTATGCTTGTTCTCTTATCTCATATTGGGTTTAGTCATTATTCTTACTCATAAAAATAAAGCTACTCCATTTAAGTCACCTAAACTCCCATTTTTTACCAATTACTTCTATTCTATTCTCTTAATTCATTAAAGTTACTACTATCCTCACTAAATTATCCTCCACTTCTAAATTACTAAAATACGCTTCCCTCTTCAAATTACCAAAAACCTCTAACTACTCAACTCTACACCAACAAATCCAATAATTCAAACACTTCAAACAAACAAATAAATAATTAAACAATTAAAATAATAATATCCTAAACGGTTTCTATTTTTCTTATAGTTTTTTTTTTGGTTTTTACTTTTCTATGTTTAGTTTGAGTAGTTGGTGATATGAATTTTGATACAAGTACTCATTTTATTTTAAACAAAACTGAACTTTCCTGTTTTTACTTATTGTATGTATCCATTTTAGACACGAATCTTATCATGATTCCTGACTTACTATGATGAATCTCATCTTGCCAAAGAACTTTGTGTAGCCAATCACTGTTTTTATTACTTTTGAAGAATGAAGAATGGTGGGTAATTTACCCCTCAATCAATGAAAATGAACAATTTATTGGTGGGGTCAAGATATATAGTTCATGGATACCACCTAAAATTAAAAATGTGAATGTTCATTGGTTAAAGTAAATTACCCACCATTTTTTCATGGGTACTCTAATTGTCACCAATTAAAGAAGTGTTCATAAAACTAACTCCTAGACGATTTGCCGTTACACCTAATTATTTTTACCATTCTAAGAGCACTTACAGAACTTAACCATCAAGACAACATTGAAATAAATCATAGGACTGAGAATTCTAAGTAATTATTTAGTCATAGAAAACAAAACAAATAAGAGATCATTATATATTAAGTTAATTAAGGCATTCCATTCCTATTTTTTTCAATTAACACTTTTACCCATTTATTCATCCAATAGGTTCAAAATTGTTTACCTCTCTATCAATTCAAACATTGATTCATAGGACGCGGTGGTTGAGATATATATTGAAATCTCTTCCATCTAAAAATAATTTAGTGGATTTTATAGTGCAGGGAGATAGGAGTTTTGTAGCTAAAAGAGATAGTGTAAATCATGGTTGTTAAATGGAAGGAATTTTTAGCTTCCTTTTTCTTTTTCATTGATTCAAAAGGTAATGAGAGAGGAAGAAGTTTTCAACTGGAGTTGGTTTGTGTTGAAAGTGTTTTGGCCGTGGGAATATATAGGAAAAGGGATGAACAATTGCACTTAAGTCCTTGGATCAATTAAGAAATTTTATTTGAATAAGAAACAACATGCTTTCTTTGTGGAAGAAAAGGGAATAGTAGATAAACCTTATCAAGGTGTGCTTGCAGTACCAGTGTATCAACTTTGTCCATAAATATCAAGACCAAAAACCTTCTCAAAAGTTAATTTGACTTGCACTATAAAATAGGAGAATTGCTGTTCCCACATATAGTATGGCTGTGCCACACGAGTAATTTACACAAATACCCCCTCGGCACTGCAGTTAACTGCCGAGGAAAATGTTTCATCCGATGAAACAGCTACCTGCTCCCCCTACACACTATTTTCTTCATCACCTTCATTTCCAACCCCATTCAATCCCAAAATCCATTTTTTTTTAATCAATTTTTGATCCAAAATCATTCAAGCATCAAGCATAGGAGGTATCAACACACTATTGACGTAAAAAAACAGGTATTGTGCATTTTATTTGATTCATTTTTTAGGTGTTTTAGGGGTATCTACGTCAGTTACGTAGAACCCTGTCATGGGAATCCTCGGCAGTTAATTGCCGAGGAAAACTTCGGCCGTTTAGTGCCGAGGAAAACCTCGGTAGCTAGGTACCGAGGAACTCTTGGTTAAAATTTTCACCACGAAAAAATGGCAGCCAATGCCAAATTTTCCAAAAAAATTTTCTTTTGTTTTTTTTTTTGTTTTTTTTGTTTTGATTCATTATGGCATTGATGTTTATACATTACTTAGTTGTTAATTCATATTTATGTGTTGTTTAATTATAGTAATGGTAAAGAATGCGAAAGATGTTCTGGGAGAGACAAAAGAAAAGTTTGTCGAAAATTCCAGAGATGTCAAACCGCCTAATGTTGTAGCGAAAACAAACATAGATGGAGCTTCCATCCATGTTGAAGCTTCAAAGTATGTTGGCGGCTCCGGTGTACTCCCACTTCAACCCCACGAGGTCGACACGGCTAAGTTTTTTTCAGACGACGTTAAGTCGAAAAATAGAGATGAATTGCTTGAGTGGGTGCGTCGACAAGCAAATAAGGCGGGATTTACAATTGTCACACAAAGATCAAGCTTGATCAATCCAATGTTCCGGCTAGTGTGTGAAAGGAGTGGAACTCACATAGTTCCGAAAAAAAAACCGAAGCATGCGAAGACGGGCTCAAGAAAATGCGGTTGCTTATTCATGATTAGTGGATATCAAAGTAAGCAAACAAAGGAATGGGGATTGAACATTCTTAATGGAGTTCATAACCATCCCATGGAGCCGGTTTTAGAAGGACACATTCTTGCCGGTAGATTAAAGACGACAAGAAGATCGTACGTGACTTGACCAAGAGCAAGATGCTTCCAAGAAATATTTTGATACACTTGAAGAACCAGAGACCACATTGCATGACAAATGTGAAGCAAGTGTACAATGAACATCAACAAATATGGAAGGCAAATAGGGGTGACAAGAAGCCGTTGCAATTTCTAATCTTGAAGTTGGAGGAGCACAACTATACTTATTACTCAAGAACACAACTTGAAAGTAATACTATTGAAGATATATTTTGGGCTCATCCAACATCCATTAAGTTGTTTAACAATTTTCCAACGGTTTTGGTTATGGACTCCACGTACAAGACCAACATGTATAGGATGCCAATGTTTGAGGTAGTTGGGGTGACTTCAACCAATTTGACATATTCGGTTGGGTTTGGATTTATGACACATGAGAAAGAAGAAAACTTTGTTTGGGTTTTAACAATGTTGCGTAAACTTCTTTCATCAAAGATGAATATGCCTAAGGTGATTGTTACCGATAGGGATATGTCTTTGATGAAAGCGGTTGCACATGTTTTTCCGGAAAGTTATGCATTGAATTGTTATTTTCATGTGCAAGCTAATGTTAAACAAAGGTGTGTCTTGAATTGTAAATATCCTTTGGGCTTTAAAAAGGATGGGAAAGAGGTGAGCAATCGGGATGTGGTGAAGAAGATAATGAACGCATGGAAAGCTATGGTTGAATCGCCCACTCAACAGTTATATGCAAATGCATTAGTGGAGTTCAAAGATTCATGTAGTGATTTCCCAATTTTTGTAGATTATGCCATGACCACCTTGAATGAAGTGAAGGACAAAATTGTGAGGGCATGGACAGACCATGTGTTGCATCTTGATTGCAGGACCACAAACAGCGTCGAATCGGCCCATGCTTTGTTGAAGAAATACTTGGACAATAGTGTGGGTGATTTGGGTACTTGTTCGGAGAAAATACATCACATGTTGTTGCTCCAGTTCACCGCTATACAAACATCCTTTGGTCAAAATGTTTGCGTGTTGGAACATAGATTCAAAGATGTCACTTTGTACTCGGGGTTAGGTGGTCAAGTATCTAGAAATGCTTTGGACAACATTGCTTTGGAAGAAAAACGTTGTAGGGAAACATTGTGCATGGACAATGACATTTGTGGTTGTGTTCAAAGGACATCTTATGGGCTACCATGTGCATGCGAAATTGCTACAAAACTCCTTCAAGAGAAGCCAATTTTATTGGATGAGATATACCACCATTGGCTTCGGTATGGGAGAAGAAAGTAATGAAGATGCTTTTTGTGTCGAGGTTGAGTTGAAGGCTATTGTAGAGCGTCTAAAGAAACTCCCTTTCCAAATGAAGCTTGAGGTCAAAGAGGGTTTGCGGCAATTGGCATTTCTTGAAACCACCTTGATGTCTCCACCACCACGAAAAGTACCAACCAAGGGAGCAAAGAAAAAAGTCGACATTGCGAGGTCTAAAGGAAAAATTACATCGACTAGTCGGATCCCTTCTTCTTGGGAGGTTGTTGATTCCCAAAATCCGGATAGCCAACCGTCACCATCACCAACTACATCATCATATAAAAGGAAAAAAGGTGCTCGTCTTGGTAAAACATCACTTTCCCCACTTCCACCACCTACTCGGTATCCAAAGCCTAAGGCTATCCCTGTTATGCGTCCTATTGATTATATGCCACGCTTCATGCTTCCATTTATTGAAAAAGTGGTGGATGTTATCGGCGATGGACATTGCGGATTCCGGGCTATAGCCGAGTTCATGGGCTTGACCGAAAAAAATCATCTCATGATCCGTACACATCTTATCCAAGAGTTGATGGATCATAGAGATGATTATGTTGAAGTATTTGCGGGTGAGGATCGTTATAACTACATTTTAAACGGATTACATCCTCCCGCAAATACAAAAACTTGTGCACATCTTGTTGATAAGTGGTTGACTTTTCCGGACATGGGACACATTGTTGCTAATTATTACAAAATGTGTGTGGTTGTGTTGACAAATCTTGAAGTTGGAAACTCGAAATCGTTTTTCCCACTAAGAGGGCCACCACCGCCGGGTAATCAAAAAACTCCCATCTTATGCCTTGGGGCAATTCTAAATCATTTTGTGCTTATTTCCTTGAAGAATGGTTGTCCACTACCTCCATCATCTACAGAGTGGCACAATCACAAGAAAGAAGATGCGGTGACTTGGGAAGATGAGTATTTGGATCGACATGAGTTGTTCCGAAAGCTCATGGCTATTGAAAGTGGAAACAAACCGTCCAAACCACAAAAGGAGTCAAACAAAGCGGTGCCTATTTTGTTGGACACTCCCGAAAAACCAAAGCAACAATTTGAAGTTATTGCGGAAGATGAGGAAGATTCTATGTCACTTGATCTTCTCCAATCACTTGGTCTTTAATGAGTGATTTTTTTGTCGGTGTTAGTTCTTTTTTTTTGGTAGAAATTACACCGATGTATTTTTTGGGGTCGAAATTGTAACGCCAATTTTTTGGTGGCCAATATATAACTAACATTATGTAATTTATATTGATATATATATATATATATATATATATATATATATGATAATATGATTTTTATGTGGTGAAAATAATGCAATACTTATTTATAGCTTTTTAATGTTTCCGCATTTCATTTATTCGTTATTACATTCCATTTAATTTTGTTCTAATATATGATTCTTTTGTTACAAAATTTTTCAAGTGAGACATGTCTGAGGTTGCACAAATTGAAGGGCGGGTTAGGTACTCCGCGTTTAAAAAGACGGTTAAGGTTATGATAACGCTGACGGACTCTCTTGACAATTTGAAAGCACAACTTAACACTTATTTTGAGCATCTTGGTGAAAATCAATATACACGTCACTTGTTTGGTCAAATGCCATGCATAGACCTAGGAGAAGATAGAGATGAATACGCATGGAAAACGGCAAGCTATATGCCTTTGCTTATTCGCGACGACGGCGACGTCGGATTTATGTTTCGGAATATGGTGGAAGATAATATATTATATATGTATGTTCGTTCCATATGTAATTGCGTTGAATGTAAGTAGGGATTTAATTTAATGATGTGTAATGAGTAGTTTAATTATGGACACTTTGTAATGTTTTGATGAATTTCAAACGTTTGTTTAATTTTAACCAAATGTCGGTTTAATTTAATTATGAACAATTGTAAAAGATATTGTATTTATCTTCATTATGTCCGAGTTTCAATCTTGTATGAATTATTTTACCTTTGGAAATGCTCTGATTTAATTACAGGTAAAAACTGGCCGAAAAAATGGCTTGGAAATACTTAGAATTATGCAGAACCCACTGTCTGCATAATCAGATTTCCTCGGCAGTTTACTCCCGAAGTTTTTCTCGGCAGTTAACTGCCGCCGGTTTCCTAAAAACTTCGGTAGCAAACTGCCGAAGGACATTTTGATATTTTACTCGTGTGGCACAGCCAAACAACATGTGGGAACAGCAATCCTCATAAAATAGTAAAGTACGCGCGGTTACTATCTTTTTTACTGTGAGAGACATCATTGTTACCATATTTTTGTTTTCTTGGGTGAAGGTTAACATTATAAACTATATAGTTAACATATCATCTTCACATTTTTGTTGTTGAATTTTGTTATCCCTAATTAATCTTTCAACATAAATGGGGACCGATCTTTTTCATCCTTGTAGCCGAACCACTTGATATGATAAGATTTGATTGTTGTTGTTGTATTAAAAATGGATTAAAATATGGTTTTAGTCCCTGTAAATATGCTTCGTTTTGGTTTTAGTCCATGTAAAAAAATAAATTGTTTTTAGTCCCTGCAAAATATTGTTTTTGAAAATAGTCCCTAATAGCCCCTCAGGGACTATTTTTAAAAACAAAAAAATTTTGTAGGGACCTTTTTTAAAAACAAAATATTTTGCAGGGACCAAAAACTACAAAATTAGTTCAGTTATAATGTATCACGTATGCAAATCATCACAAAAGTGGGGTCAATGACTATTTTCAAAAACAAAAAATTTTGTAGGAACCAAAAACAATTTTTTTTTTACAGGGACTAAAACTAAAACGAGGCATATTTGTAGGGACTAAAACCATATTTTAACTTTAAAAATGCTATAGTGATTTTTATCAACTGGACATGCCTTCTTCAGCAAATTGTTTAATCGCTTTATTGTATCCATATAAGCGGAAAGAAAATTATTTCCTAAACCATGTATGAATCCAAACACAATTAGGAATCCAAAAACAAAATTTGCTTACATCAATACCAATATCATTGTATTGAAGAGCTCTTCTTACACTCTCTACAACCGTATCTAAAACAAAAACAAAACCAAAATCCAAAAACACCTTCAGTATCAATTCACAAACGCGTGGAAATTCTCTATATGCCAAAAAATGTATATAATAGCACTTTTTTTAGCCTTTGATAGCACTTAAAAGTGCTATTGAAGCCCCCGCTATTGTAAGCATACAACATTTAATAGCACTTTTAAAAAGCTATTAAAAGTGCATGTCTTTAATAGCATCTTCCTTAGAAGTGCTATCATTCCAACTTCGGTGCGGAGTTTAGTGAGTCTTTTTCAAATGGATTTAATAGTTTTTATTTTTATTTTTAAAAAGAGTGCTATCGTAGGCCTTTTTTATATAAAAAAAATATATAAATTTTGATATAATAGAAAGTAAATATTTTTAAAAAAATCAATTTCATTAATCATAAAAATCACCTGCTTTAATCATAAAAAAAAAACATTATATAATTCATTTATTATAAAAGAACCTAAGAACAAAATACAACTCAAATTCCAATTACAAGTATGGAAATGACATCCCTCATCATAAAAGCAAAATTACATCAGTCACATTTCATTAATAGCACTCACAAACCTAATAAACCCATTGTACATTGGAGATTCATTGTACATACACAACAATTACACTTGAAAATTGAGATTCATATGTACGAAATACTTCAATTAGCTTAATCTTATCAACTTTGAGTTGCAAAGAACAATCACAAATCATATCATTACTTTAAGAGTAATGACAATGTTCACATAGACAAAACAAGCAGTAAAAATTAGCAGTTGCAGAAATCACAGTTGATGAACTGAGTATAATTTAGAAGGTATAAGGTTTTGTGAATGTAATCCAGGCTCCAAGGTGTTTTAAAGACATTCACCACATTTTCTCTACAGTTTTAGAAGTTAGTACCATGTAGAACATTCCATTCCCCATAGAAAATTTCTATCCTTCCTGTCGGACATGGGTTCAATTAAGTAAAACAACTTACAATGAAAAGAGAAGAAAAAAAAAGATATGTTGCAATGTGAACTTATCTTTTAGTGGAATAAGTTGTACATTCATAAGGTAAAAAACTTGATAACTATGAATATGAATCAAGGATCTAGGTATTTTGTCCTTAAATTTGACAAGTTTGAATCAATGAATTAATCAATCAAGGATCGTAAGCAATGTGTTTTAGTTTTTAATATGAACTAAGTATAATTTAGAAAAAACCAGATCTCTCAAATCAATATTAGAAACTAAAATTTAAATCCAAAATAAGCTTCTAAGAAGTACCAAATAATGTCGGTGTAAACGCTTAAATCCTTAAAAATGAAAGAGTATGAAACTTACTTTTTGAAGATCTTTGTAACAACAATTACTACAGAAATAGTGTCATCTCCAAGTTATCTGAAATGAGACAATGGGTATTTCAAGGACTTAATTATACAACATTTATCAACATATATTTAACTTTTGTATCTATGTTGTGTGGAAGCAAGAGAGAAAAAAAATGTTTCAGAAAAATGTCTCAGTTGTCTGATATGTCTCGTATGAGTGTTATATAGGTGTCGGACACCGGTGTAAGGAGTGTCGGAGTAAAGAAAAAACAATTGTATTTAGGACTAATATTGGTCTCCAAAGTATGCACGACAGCGAGTGGTGATATCGCTGCAAGATGCAAACAAATAACACACACACAAGCACACAGAATCAACTTGATTATTAATAAAAACATAACTAATAATAGATTTAGCTCCCTTACAAAACCCACACAAAGGTTACAAGAACAGTTCCAACAACAAATTCAACTACAATCACAGTCACAAGGAAAAGACAAACCTTCAAAACCTACAACGAAAATCACACCAAGTTCAAAACCCTAAATGCTCCTATTCAAAATCTTCATCACTGCTGCATACAATGTTTCACAATGCAAACAAGCATCATAAAATAATAAAATAAAATAAACAAAACAATAATTACACAAAATAACATTAAGAAATGGATCTTATGAAAAGAATAGGAGTAAAGGGAGTGATAAGTACCAATTTATTGTACATATTGAAGTAGATTATAAAGAGGTAACATAATCCGAATTCGCCGCCCTCGAACCAACACTACTGGCAGATCAGAAAATCGACTCAAGTGAACCCCCAATTGACTCCAAATGATGAAACACCACAAGCAATGCTAGATCACTCCCACCCTAAAACAGAACAGAGACAACAAAACAACACAAATCTGATCCACTACTGCAGAATTCTGCATGTTGTTTCACTCCAAACATCCCTGCAACGTTAGCAGAACACACCAGATGCACAAACTGAAGACCAATTCCAAGCAGCCACAACTACACTACCGAAACGTGGAAGGAAAGGAAAAACATTTACCTTTTTCTCAATGATTGTGTTCACCACTAGCCTCACATAGAATTCGATTAATACTTTAAATCAAATCATTTTAGGCTTAAATGCTCTTTTGGAAGTTAACTTTTTTTTAAAACCCTATTGGAAACCTAACAGAAGGGACCAAAATGAGACTAAAAAAAAACTTAAAATCCTCAAACAATCTTTTTTTTAGTTAAGGGACCAAAGCGATACCAATTAAATAGTTAAGGGACCAAAAGAGCATTTAAGCCATCATTTTAAATGACCTGTACACACAATTATCAATTCATGTATACATTAGAGTTTCAAGGCATCCCAATATCCATTTGGTACAATGTTAAAACACTCCAACCTTCACAATTGTATTGATAAGATAATCAGAACGCCACTCTTTAGAATATTTAGCAATACACAACTTCAAATAATTTCAGAAAATTCACATTTCTTCTAAGTTCAAAAGATGGAAAGAATTTAGTAAAATCAAATGACCTAAATCTTATCCTCGGAATTCAAAAGAGGGAAAAACCTAACTATGAGACAACACGAAATTGGGAACAAAGGGTTTTTCAGATTATCTTTCCATTTCAATTTACAAATCCACTTCCTAGTTTTCATGTTTTTCTCCAAATTAGGTATTATAATAAGAGAATTAGATGATAACGATTAAGCCAACGACAAAGGAAGTAAAGTATGGTGATTACCCAAAATTTTCCAGAGAGTAAAGCTTGAAGATGAACGCGCACAAAGGAGCCCTTTTGTTTCAGAAACCCTTAATTCTGTTTGTAGGGTTCAATCGATTTAGCTTTTAGGTGTTCTGTCTACGATGGTGATTTTGTGAGTGAGTATGGTACGATGGAAGAAGGCTTCAGGTGAGTGAGTTAGTGGGTTGGAAGAAGAACTTTGAGTGCGTGAGTGAGTTACAAAATGGAAAATTGTGGTATGTTATGCATGAAGAAATCTTCAAGAAACGTTCAATAAACTTGCATGTTTGATTAATTTAAGTTCTGTTACCCAGATAGACCAATTACATTACATCATTACATTGATTTCTATCCAAATGAATTTTGAATGGAGCAATATGAAACACAAAGCATGTTTGATTAATTCATGATAATAATTGTGATATTAGGCAAAAAAGAGTTGCATAGCTTGTATACTCGACACTCACCTACTCCGAATTATCAAATAAAAAGCATCAGTTTGTATGATGCTAAAAAATTGAAGATCCAAAGGAAGTAGAGGACACATAGCATATAAAATAACACCACTTTCAAACTACGAAATGATGTGGGATTGAAATGAATAACAAAATGAAAACCTACAATTTAATACAAAACTTAGACCTCCTTCCTGAACTCATGGAAACAGTTGAATTGCAAATCATGCTCTCCTATATCAAAGCGCTGAACCGTGGACACTACAAAAATTCATCAAATTAGTAACCAATTGAAAATTGCATTACTGACGGGTTTGGACTCAGTAATTACCGGCGGTCTAAACCCTCACTAATGCAAAAAGTTACACCCAGAAAAATAATTATCATTATTTTAATATTACTGATAGAAAAAATCCGTCAATAATGTTAATGACAAGTCTGGATTGAATTAGTGGCAGATTGTATCCTCCAATAATGTCACTAATGTTTTAACAAAATAAGAAATCAGCCAATAATTCATCCCTTCTTCCTCTCTCTCGTCTGGCCTCTTCTCTCACTTCTCTATTTCACTCTTCGCGTCTCTCTATCAGAAGCAGTTCTCATCTCTCTTCTTCTCTCCACCACTCGTTTTTTAAATTCTAACCAATCTCTCTTCCACTCCCTTCTTCAAATCTAGTCGTCACTATCTCTCTCAGTTCTCACCCACTCTAATTGGAAAATTGGAAAATTGTTTTAGGCTTAATGAACTTGGCTTGTTTATGAACGTTGCAGAATTGTTCATAATTTGCTTTAGAAAATTGCTTTAAGTTTCAGAATTGCTTTAGGTTTGAGAATTGCTTGTTTTTTTATTTGTTTATGATAAGCTAGAATTGCTTGTTTCAGAATTGCTTTAAGTTTGAGAATTGCTTGTTTTACAATTGTTTATGATAAGCTAGAATTTATTGTTTCAGAATTGCTAATTCCAATCAGTTATGCATTACTGGCCATACTATCAAAATGCATCATGTTTGACAGCATGATTGGTCTAAATTTCAAGAAAGTCTCTGTTAGGTCATGACAGCCTTCTGTTGGTGCTGTTGCAAGTTTTAGGTGTTGTTGGGAGGTTTTTAGTTTTTCTATTTTTTGTTGTTTTCTGTTTTCGGCTGCGCTGCTGTTTGGATGCTGCTATGCGCGGTTGTTTGGTTGTGCTGGCAGGTGCATTTTTTATTCTGTTGTTCTGTTTGTAACAGGAGGGGGAAGGAGTTTTATTCTATTGTTTGATTTCCGTCTATATGCAGTACCTTTTGTAGCCTTTTCTTGTGCGAGTTTTGGATGATGTGCGAGTTTACGAGTTTTGGTATCAGCTTGTGGATGATACTTCACTAGATTGACGGACATTGGAAAAACTTTACTTCAACTGGCTGCAAGAAGCAATCTTAAGCCGATGACATTAGAACTTGGAGGGAAATCGCCTTTCATTGTCTTTGAGGAAGCTGATATTGACAAGGTTGTTGAAATTGCTCACTTTGCTCTTTTCTTTAATCAGGTTTATATTCCTTGTCTCATTTTTTCTTTTTCTTCTTCTGTTCTTGTGTTGATTTAACCATACTTTTCATGGGAAATGTTAATGTTTGACGGAACAACACACTCTTGATCATACGATAATGTAACATAACACTGTTTTGTGGTCCTTGCAAAAAATCATAGATCGATTTGAAACATTATTTTTTCTTATTTTTAGTATAATTTAGTTCATAGTTTCTTTGAAATTTTAGCCACACTAATATCTAAGGTTAGTATAATTCATTAATGCTTATAGCTTCTGAATCATTGCATATAACCGACAGTTTATGAACATTGGTTTAGTTGATTTAATCTTATTTAGTTGATGTGTTCTTGATGTTAATAAATGACACTAGTTAAAGAAGCTTATTGATGATAAATTTCAGCAACTATGTGCTAATTGTGTTTTATATCAATCAAAACTTGAAGTAAAGCAAATGTCATTTGTGGCTATACAACTTTATTTAACAACAAGGTGCTGCCATGGTTTTTTGGTGTTGACATATATGTAGTTAGGTGTTGTAATCAATATTAACTTTATTGGTTCATTTTGTTCAAACTTGAGTTCAATTGATACTATATTTCACTCTATACATTTTATTCTACTCTATTGGTGTAATTTTTAATTTTAAACTTGGTTAATAGTGTTTTAACCACCTGTAATATAGGTCATTTCCGATTTTACCTCCTGTAAAATATATTTTTTGGATTTCGTCCTTGTAATTTTATGATTTTTGGTTTTGGACCTTCATGAATTTTGACAGTATAAAATCGAAGATATGATAGGGGGTAAACCGTAATTTGCTCAAATTAACAGGGAGGTAAACCGAAATTTTCTCAAATTACAAGGGGGTAAACCTAAATTTGCTCAAATTACAGGGAGTGAAATTTTCCATGAAGGTCCAAAACCAAAAAATCTTCAAATTATAAGGATGAAATTCAAAAAAAATATTTTACAGGGGGGAAAACCGGAAATGGCATATATTACAGGGGGTAAAACACTATTAACCCTTTAAACTTTTACATAGTATATCCCTTTCATAACCCTTGATAGAATTTTACAGCCGATTTTCCAACTAAAGTATAATAAAATTACATCAAACACCTTATGATCCACTAGTGTCATTTGAGATGAACATTTTGTACACAAATACACAAGAAAACTAAGAGTAGAATTGGGGTTGTCATTGTAGGTTTTGATGTAAGACGATACAATAAAATAGTGTTACTACTAGGAAAGGTAGAAGTTAGTGATATGATCAAACAGGATTGTAAAACATGACCTATTCATGGGTGTAAACTTGCTTAGTGAACCACTAAATCTCAAGTTCATTTAGAGTTTTCTCAACAATGTGTTTAAAAATTAATAAAATTTACTGTGTCTATGCTTGGATTATGTGTTCATGTTAGAATTAACTGTAACCCCTTCCGAATACTCTTACTCCTTGTCTATTGTATAGATGAACAAATATGAACTCATATGATATTAAGAAATTACTCTCTGAACCATGATTGTGTACTGGTATGGACTACAAAGGCGTATAAAGATGAACAAATATGAACTCTTGTTACAGATCAATATTTCTATAAACTATATAATGAAGGAATTTTTCGTTATTTTATTTTTCTACTCGTTAATTTCATCTATTAATGTAGTCTTTATTCTTACGAAATTATCATATCATATTATAGGCATTTGTTGAAGCTTTTCAAAGGTAGCAGGATAATTATATGAATACTTTAATAATTATATGGATGAGGCTTCGCAAGAAAATTCCCAAAATACGGGGAGAGGAGGAAATAGGAGCAAAAGATCATCGGGAGGGAGATCAAGATCAAAATTTATCCGAATATTATGATAATTAGTTTTTTTCTTAGTTTTCTAGATTGTAAGAATATTATTAAAATATTTATGATTTTGTATGAAAATTATTTATCTATTGTACAAATATTATAATGATATGTGGTTTAATTAATTTACCTTATTAAATAAAAAAAATTATTTCTTTAATTTATTTGTGTTTATTTAATTTTATTTCTCTAATTAAAATCAAAAGGTGGGAAGGGATAATAAAAAAAGGGTGAAGTACATTACTGGCGGAAATTTCCGTCAATAATGCAGATTCGATAACATGATCGGGGGAATAAATCCGTTAGTAATAATATGACAAATCTGATTACTGAGGGATTATTCCCTCGGTAATTACTGGTGGAACAATCCCTCGGTAATTACGGAGGGAATAATCCCTCAGTAATGCTTTGTCAGAACTACCTTTCTATTACTGAGGGAAAATTCCGCCAGTAACATTACTGATGCCAGTATTACTGAGGGATTTCTTTCATTACCGAGGGATTAATTATGCCAATAATAGCCAAAATTCTTATAGTGGGAGATTACCGACCATCTAAGAACACAATGTCAATACTATCGAAGAAATCACTACCAAGCAAAAGGTGTTTAATAGATTCCTCCTTCCCACAACCTCCAAAACATACCAACGATCCTGCAACACTCCACGACAAAAGAAATTATTCTTTGTTGAAATCCTTTTATTAAAAATTCTCCAAGCAAATAATGAAATTTTCAGAGGCACATTTGTGTTCCAGATTAAATCGACATGAATATCATGATGAGGCTGTTGGGTCTGTGTAATGATCCGATAAGCACCTTTTACAGTATACCCCTCATATGTATTATGATACCAAAGCCATGTATCCATTGCATGCAAAACAATGTTATCTAAAAGACAAATACAGTACTAGTGGAATTGTTCTTCCTTCCAAAGCAAACAAACTCTTTCTCCACCATGCCCACCCTTGCCTATCAACCCCCCGACCTTGCCTCTGCATCTCGGATATAGTAACACTACTATTAACACTTAAATCAAACTACCGCCTAAATCTAACCCGTAAAATTATCTCTGAAATCCTAATGATACCACATGCATCTAGAGAAGAGTCTAGAAAATTCCATGCATTTGATGTTTGGTGAAATTATGTCATACTTGACTATGTTAATTTATTTGTGTTTATTTAATTTTATTTCTCTAATTAAAATCAATAGGTGGGAAGGGATAATAAAAAAAGGGTGAAGTACATTACTGACGGAAATTTCCGTCAATAATGCAGATTTGATTAACATTACAGGGGGAAAAATCCGTTAGTAATAATATGACAAATCTGATACTGCATTACTGAGGGATTATTCCCTCGGTAATTACTCGTGGAACAATCCCTCAGTAATGCTTTGTCAGAACTACCTTTCTATTACTGAGGGAAAATTCCGCCAATAACATTACTGACGCCATTATTACTGAGGTATTTCTTTCGTTACTGAGGGATTAATTCTGCAAATAATAACCAAAATTCTTGTAGTGGGAGATTCCTAACCATCTAAGAACACAATGCCAATACTATCGAAGAAATCACAACCAAGAAAAAGGTGATTACTTGATTCCTCCTTCCCACAACCTCCAAAACATACCAACGATCCTACAGGCAACACTCCACGACAAAATAAATTACTCTTTGTTGAAATCCTTTTATTAAAAAAATTTCAAGCAAATAATGAAACTTTCAGAGGCACATTTGTGTTCCAGATTAAATTTACATGAATATCATGATGAGGTTGTTGGGTCTGTGTAATGATTTGATAAGCACCTTTTACAATATACCTCTCATATGTATTATGATACCAAACCCATGTATCCATTGCATGCAAAACAATGTTATCTAAAAGACAAATACAGTACTAGTGCAACTGTTCTTCCTTTCCAAGGAAACAAACTCTTTCTCCACCACACCCACCCTTTCCCATCAACCCCCGACCTTGCATCTGCATCTCGGATATAGTAACACTACTATTAACACTTAAATCAAACTGCCGCCTAAATCTAAACCGTAAGCACCTATCATTAAACCAAGAATCACACCAAAAGGATGTGATCTCCCCATTGCCAACTAAGCGCTCCACCCTTTCTTTAAACCAACTCTCCTCACCACCTTCCAGTCCCTCATTAATAAGACACAAATACTTCCACCAAACTAACATATGTCTCGCTTGCCTCCAAACAAGACTCTCTTCAACCCCATATTTAGCGGACACGACTTTCAACCACAACCCACCCTGATAAACATACAACCTCCAACACCACATTAAACTCCATAAGCTTTCTAACCCCCAAGCCACCAAGTTCCTTAGTAGAACAAACTTTATCCAATGAATCCAAGTTATAACTGTTTAATATATATATCCTCTTATCCCTAAAAAAATCTAGTGGAAAAATTTTTCTCAACAAAAAAATGCATATACTCACTAAAAAAAATATTATTTTGCTCCAAACAAATTTATTTTCTTAAAAGAAATTCTCAAAGAAACACCTTTCTTCCAATAAACAATATTTATTTTTTAAAAATATAATATTTTTTTTACAAAAGGTTGGAAAGTTGAGTTGGACCAAAAGTTGGTCCTCAATAGGGCCCATCAATAAAACAAAAGAAAATTAAAGTTACGGCCTTCCCACAAATTTACCTTCTCGCACGCCCTATTTTTTTTTTACAAATTTACCCATGAGATTTCAGAATTTATAAGTGGTTATCCATGTTACAAGGAGGTTCAGAACAAAGAAAGGAACACACCCAATTTTTTTTTTAGATTTTCGGATTATAGAATCCGAATTTATGAAAAACTCATTTTTCCCACGCCCATCCCACCCCAAATCAAAGGTAGAACACATTTTAGATTTTAATATCCGAGTGTTATTTTTTGAAAAAAATAAGGCGCGTGAGAAACACATATGGTGAGAAAAGTAATAGTCAAAGTACGGGGCTTTATAGGAGTCTTAATGAAGTGGGCTTATCAATTTGAAGTGGGCTTATCAAACCCTTCCTCTGATAAAACCCTAATAAATGTGTTGAGATGCGCTCACTTTGAAAATTGCAAAAAGATTGTGGTGCTGTTTCTTTGAAATTTTATCTCCCTAGGTATCCATGCTATCTTGCATTTATAGAGAATTAGTAATCTGATAATTCATTAAATGGATTGAATCGGTTACCACATATATATAGTACCCTGAACCGGTTCGGTTCTCCCGAACCGAACCAGGCTTGAACCGAACCGGTTTAAGCCCAATTTCCCCAACCCGTGAGGCCCAACGCGCGCCTCTAAGCCCAGTTTCTTTTTTCTTACTATTCTGCACACCCCATAATACTGCTACACCTCCCACCTTGTGATTGAACCTTTTATTTATTTCTTTCAAGTCTTGCATACATTTTATTTATTGTTTAGCATTGTAATTATTAATTTATGTTCTCTCATGCATGTTAGAATGTAAATTAGGCCTTGATGTAAATAATTTATTTACTTTTCTTGTCATTTATTTTCTGCAGACCTTAGAATGTAAATAGGTTTTTTTGTAATAGTGTAGGTGCATGTGTGCGTGCGTGTGTGTATGCCTCTTATCTGCTTTGTAGTTTAGGTCAAAGGTCCTCGTGGTGGTCCAACGCCACCATGAGGTACCTACGCTTTATTTTCTTGCTCCGTTAGTTTAGCAATTATTCAAAAACAACAAAAACATGCAAATAACCAAAAAAATCACAAAAACATTTTTATAATAAACCTTGATCCTAAATCAAGTGATCGTCCTTTTTATTTTATTTTCTTAATCAAATATCAATCAATTTAACCATACTTTGAGTCATCTTTCTTTTAATAAAAAACACAAATCAATTCTCATTTGCCACTTGGCTTTTCAATTTAAAACCTTTTTTCAAAACTAATAAAAAACACACAACCAATCAAACGTCAATTTCTACCCCGAACTACGAGGTTTTGATCCTTCACGGGTACGTAGGCAGAGGACCATGTCCTTTCAAACAATAAAAAATGTAGATAAATTAGGTCTCACTTTATTTTCCTTTTCATCACATTAATTCCTTCTTTAGCAAGCAAGTTATAGCACTTTCAATTAAATAAAACCAAGAGGTTCCCGTAGAGTACTACGGACATAAAGGGTGCTAACACCTTCCCTTTATGTAACTAACCCCCGAACCCTAAATCTTTTCAATATGGGGTGTTTTGAACTTTTTTTCCCCTTTTCTTAAAAAAATTTAAATGTTCAGTCGTGGAAGAAATTAGTGAGTCAAAAGCTAATCAAATAGCCTTGATCTCCGAAAAATGACGCGACAGAAATGGCGACTTCACTGGGGATCTCCTAAGAGGGTTGAGCCTAACTTGGCTTTATTTAATTCTTTGTGCTATAACTTGCTTAAAACAAAAACAAAAAATAAAGGATGGAAACACTTGTATATATGTTCTTCCTTCTTCTTTCTTCTTTTTAACGTGAGTGGTGAGATAAGTCCTACACCCGGGCTTGAGTGAAATATAAGATAGGACGGGGTACAACTATAGTGCCATACCAGGAGCGGTCATGTGCTATGTGTGCATGTGGTATAACCCCACTCAACGGAGGTCTCAAAGTAATATGATGTCACCATGAACAGTCGTGATTGGCGCTATTATTTTTGAATGACCGTCGAAGTTGAGAAACCTTAGTAACCCCTAACCCATCTTGGCCTTTTTAGGACGTAGTGCGGTGGCTAAACCAAGAGCAGTCTTGACTTTGGTCGACACGCGATACTACACTCAAACTAGACTTACTTCTGGATGTTATTGGACTAGGAGCGGTCCTATACACCGATATGTTCATAAGGGAAGTTGTAATTTGGGAACTTAGTAGAACCCGTGATGCAGGTACATTTGAAACCATAGTCCTTACCAAATGGCGTCGATATCCTTGGCTCCAACATTGTGAAGTTAACCTCACCATAGCATAATCATGCATACATACATTCATCCATAAATATTATTTCTTTTTTCATTCATTAAATTATCGAAGGACTTAAAACAACTTTTTGTAAATATTATAGATGAATCCTAAAAAGAGGAGTATCAAGAAGTACAGTTTCAAGAAACCGGATTTAACAAAACTAAGGGAGCTAGTATCTCAAGTGGTTAGTCCAAATGATTTTCGAGATCGTCATGGGAGATTACTTGACCTCCTCAATGTGAAGATTGAAGAAGGAATCTTGGAGACTTTGGTACAATTCTATGACCCGGCTTATCATTGTTTTACTTTTCCCGATTACCAGCTTGTCCCTACCCTTGAAGAGTACTCCTATTGGGTTGGCTTACCGGTGACCAAAGGAGGACCCTTCAACGGCCTTGAACCCGCACCTAAGGCCGCAACCATTGCAAAAGCCCTCCATCTCAAACCCTCCGACTTAGTCCATCCTCACTTCACCATCAAGAACAATTTCCAAGGCCTAACCGCTAAATTCCTCTACCAAAAAGCCTCTGCCTTCGCGAAAGCCAAAAAACTTATGCCTTCGAATCTGTCCTTGCCTTACTCATATATGGCCTCTTCCTGTTTCCCAACATGGACAACTTTGTCGACCTCAATGCAATCAAGATCTTCCTCACCAAAAACCCGGTGCCTACTCTCCTTGCGGACACCTACCACTCCATCCACTATAGAAACATCCAAAAGGGTGGAACTATTGTTTGTTGTGCACCTTTGCTATACAAATGGTATGTTTCCCACTTACCCAAATCAATCTTCTCCAAGGCAAACACTGGGAAAGCCCTTTGGTCTCAGAGGATCATGCCTCTCACCCCGGCTGATATTAACTAGTTCTATGTGAACACTGAAGTAATCATTGGCAGTTGTGGAGAATTTGAGAATGTGCCTCTTATCGGTACATGTGGAGGAATTACTTACAACCCAACTCTTGCCATGCGCCAGTACGGATACCCCATGAAAGGGAAACCTGACCATCTTTCCTTATCCGGTGAGTTCTACCTCAATAGTGAAGATCGTACAAACATGAGATTGAAGTTTGTACAAGCTTGGCACATCGTTCGTAAGTTTGATGGAATCCAGTTAGGGAGAAAGCAGAGCTTTGTACATCAATCTTATACACAATGGGTTATTGATAGAGCTATAGCTTTTGGTATGCCCAACACCTTACCGAGGTTCTTATCCTCAACCATTCCAGAAATACCTTTGCCCTTACCCCCGCATACCATGAAGGAGTACCAGGGGCGTTTAGCTGACGAAGAACGCGAAAAATTCATGTGGAAATGGGAGTATCAAAAAAGAGATCAGGAATATGATACTCTAACGGGCCTATTAGAGCAAGAAGCTTGGGAGTCCCACAAGAAAGACAAAATAATTGCCAAGCTGAAAGGCTCCATCAAAGAGAAGGATGCTGCACTTGATCAAATTCCCGGGAGAAAGAGGAGGCGTTTGGATCTCTTTGACGGTCCACATTCAGATTTCGAGGACTAGTCCACCTCAAGAGCTCAAGAATCTCCCAGTTGTTTTTATCTTTTATGTTTTAACTTTTTGTTATGTACTTTGTAGGTCTATCCCTTGGCTTTGTTGTTAGAAAGGGAATTATCTTGTAGTATGTAAATTATTCAATGGAACTCTCAACTATGATATTTACAAAAATACTTTCCATAAGTCCTTCGATAAAAAAATACGTCTATATTTTCGCATAAACATCATGCATCATCCTGCATTTCATAGTCTCAAGTCAAAGTCTCACACAAACTTTCTTTTCCAGAGAGAGAAAAAGGTCAACTCATTTCAAAAGGTGGCCCCACGTGTCATCTACAAGTCAACCCGTACTCACTACACTAGAGCAAACGTAAAGAAGAAGATGGATTATCTTGAGCAAGAAAATCGGGTACTTCGTGAAGAAATGACAGCCATGCAGACTAAGATGGACGAGATGGCTGAATTAATGAAGACAATGGCGGAAGCTCAGACTCAAGCTCAAGTACAGATTCAAGCACAAGCGCAAGCATTAGCACAAGTGCAAACTCAAGCTCAGGCCCTAACAGAGGCGCAGGCCCGATCACAAGCACCTCCACTTCCTCCTCCTGTCAGAACTCAGGCCGAGGCATCTTCTTCTTGGACACTATGTGCTGACACTCCAACGCAGTCCGCTCCGCAACATTCCACGCCTTGGTTTCCACCTTTCACTGCCGGGGAGATATTTCGTCCTATTGCTTGTGAAGCTCAGATGCCTACTCACCAGCACACGGCTCAAGTACCCCCACCTACCATGAGGGTCACTCCAGCCGCCATGACCTACTCAGCACCTGTGATGCATACAATTCCGCAAACTGAAGAGCCTATCTTTCATTCAGGGAATGCAGAGGCTTACGAGGGAGTAAGCGACCTACGAGAAAAGTACGATGAACTACGCCGAGACATGAAAGCTCTCCATGAAAAAGGGAAATTTGGGAAGACTGCGTACGATCTCTGTTTGGTACCAAGTGTGCAGGTACCTCACAAATTCAAGATCCCAGATTTCGAGAAATACAAAGGGAGTTCTTGTCCTGAGGAGCATCTAAAAATGTATGTGAGAAGGATGCCTGCGTATGCCCAAGATGATCAGATTCTTATCTACTACTTCCAAGAAAGCTTGACTGGCCCTGCTTCAAAGTGGTACACAAACCTAGACAAAACAAAGGTTCAAACTTTCCGTGACCTTTGTGAAGCTTTTGTGGAACAGTACAGTTACAATGTAGACATGACTCCGGACCGAAGTGATCTCCAAGCCATGACTCAGGGAGATAAAGAGACGTTCAAAGAGTACGCCCAACGGTGGAGAGACACCGCTGCCCAAGTCAGCCCACGCATTGAGGAGAAAGAAATGACCAAGCTCTTCCTGAAAACCCTGAATCATTTCTATTACAAAAAGATGGTCGGGAGTACACCAAAGAGCTTCGCAGAGATGGTTGGTATGGGAGTACAGTTAGAGGAAGGAGTCCGAGAAGGACGCTTAGTAAAGAATGCAACTCCTGCCAGTGGGACCAAGAAGACCGGGAACCATTTCCCGAGAAAGAAAGAGCAAGAAGTCGGTATGGTGACTCACGGAAGGCCTCAACAAACTTATCCAGCCTATCAATACATTGCTGCCATCACACCCACCTCTCACCCTTTTCAACAAACAAATAACCATCCTCACTTACCGCAATATCCTCAAATACCACAATATCCTCAATTCCCACAAAATCCTTCACCACAAAATATTCAACAACAAAATTTCCAACAACCATACCAACAATACCCTCAAAAAAAATTTCCAACAACAACCTTATCAACAACGCCCACAACAACCTCGACCACCAAGAATGCCGATTAACCCAATACCAGTCACCTATGCAGAATTACTTCCCGGCTTACTCAAGAAAAACCTTGTCCAAACTAGAACAGCTCCTCCTATCCCAGAAAAACTACCATCTTGGTATAGACTTGACCAAACTTGTGACTTCCATGAAGGGGGCCGCGGCCATAACATTGAAACTTGTTATGCCTTTAAAAGCACAGTGCAGAGGTTGATCAATGATGGAAAAATAACTTTCACAGACTCGGCGCCAAATATTCAAACAAATCCATTGCCGAATCATGGTGCCGCAACAGTCAACATGGTCGAAGATTGTCACAAGACTCGTCCCATTCTGAATGTTCAACATATCAGGGCACCCTTGGTCCCGTTACATGCCAAGTTATGCAAAGTCGACCTTTTTGAGCATGATCATGATATCTGTGAAATATGCCTTATGAACTCCGGAGGATGTCAGAAAGTAAGAAATGATATTCAAGGGCTTCTAGACCGAGGAGAGCTTGTGGTCGAAAGGAAGTGTGATGATGTGTGTGTAATAACTCCTGAAGGGCCTTTGGAGGTGTTTTATGACAGTCGAAAGTCAACTATCACCCCTCTGGTGATCTGCTTACCGGGTCCACTGCTATATGCTTCTGAAAAAGCCATTCCATACAAATACAATGCTACCATGATTGAAGGGGGTCGTGAGGTTCCGATACCGCCTTTGTCTAGTGTGGATAATATTGTTGAAGACAGTAGAGTTCTGAGAAATGGGCGCGTTGTTCCCATAGTGTTCCCAAAGAAGATTGGTGCTTCAGTAAACGAGGAGGTTCGGACTAAAGAGGCTGGTATCACTAAAGAAGTAGATCAACCCAATGGGGCTGGTACAAACACAGAGTTTGATGAGATTCTCAAGTTAATAAAGAAGAGCGAGTACAAGGTTGTTGACCAACTGATGCAGACTCCATCCAAAATATCCATAATGTCTTTATTACTAAATTCTGAGGCCCATAAAGATGCATTGATGAAGGTCTTAGAACAAGCTTTTGTAGATTATGATGTAACGGTGGGTCAGTTTGGCGGAATAGTAGGGAACATCACTGCATGCAACAACTTGAGTTTCAGTGATGAAGAGCTCCCAGCAGAAGGGAGGAACCATAATCGGGCGCTGCATATATCTGTGAACTGTAAGACCGATGCTTTGTCAAATGTGCTGATGGATACTGGATCATCTTTGAATGTGTTGTCCAAAACAACTTATGCCCAACTCGCTTACCAAGGCGCACCTTTGAGACGAAGTGGGGTAATGGTGAAAGCTTTTGATGGCTCGAGGAAGGATGTCCTTGGAGAGGTGGTTCTACCTATCACAGTTGGGCCACAAGTTTTTCAAGTTAATTTTCAAGTCATGGACATTCAAGCTTCGTATAGTTGCCTACTGGGTCGACCCTGGATTCATGAGGCAGGGGCTGTAACATCCACACTGCATCAAAAGCTGAAGTTTGTGAAGAATGGGAAGCTAGTAACTGTAAACGGGGAAGAGGCTTTATTGGTGAGTCATTTGTCATCTTTCTCTTTCATTGGGGCAGACGATGTCGAAGGGACACCTTTTCAAGGGTTTACTATAGAAGATAAGAATACCAAGAGGAATGAAGCCTCTATCTCTTCTCTAAGAGATGCTCAGAAGGTCATACAAGCAGGAGGGTCCGCAAGCTGGGGAAAGCTGATAGAGCTTCCAGAAAACAAGCACCGAGAAGGTTTGGGTTTCTTCCCATCTACTAGTTTGTCCACAGCAAAGAAGGGCACTTTCCACAGTTCGGGCTTTATCCATGCAATCATTGAAGATGATCCTGAAAGTGTGCCACGAGGTTTTATAACGCCAGGAGTATCCAGCCACAATTGGGTTGCTGTAGATGTTCCTTTTGTTGCTCACTTGTCCAAGTAATGCATTTGTCTAGTTTATGCTTTTCTTTTAAAAAAAATCCTTTCGCCCCGCCCCAAGCGAAAGTGAACTTATCTAGGGCTTTTTGTTTCAAGAAATTATCATCAATAAAATAAAAATGTCGTTTTGTTCCCGATGTTTTGTCTCATTTTCTTTTATGCTTTTCTGAAAAGTGGTAATACAAAAAAACCCAACATAAATTTTCAAAAAAATCTGCATGTATCTTTTTTCTAAAATCATCCATCATATGCGCAGATTAGAAATCGACGAACCCGTTGAACAACATAACCCTATGATCTCTCCCAACTTTGAGTTCCCTGTGTGTGAGGCGGAGGAAGAAGAGAATGAAGAGATCCCCGACGAAATCTCTCGACTACTCGAACAAGAGAGGAAGACCATTCAGCCTTATGGGGACGAACTAGAAGTGATTAACTTGGGCACCAAAGAAGACAAGAAAGAAATCAAGGTTGGGGCATCGCTCGAAACAAGTGTTAAAAAGCAAGTGATAGAGCTCCTCAAAGAATATGTTGACGTGTTTGCCTGGTCCTACCAAGATATGCCGGGTCTAGACACTGATATTGTGGTGCATCACCTACCTTTGAAACCTGAGTGTCCACCAGTCAAACAAAAGTTGAGAAGAACACGTCCTGACATGGCTCTCAAAATCAAAGAAGAGGTACAGAAGCAGATCGACGCAGGTTTCCTCATCACATCAAATTACCCCCAATGGTTAGCTAACATAGTGCCTGTTCCAAAGAAGGATGGTAAGGTCAGAATGTGTGTTGACTACCGTGATTTAAACAAAGCTAGTCCGAAAGACGACTTTCCTTTACCTCATATTGACGTGTTGGTTGACAGTACTGCAAAGTCTAAAGTCTTCTCATTCATGGATGGATTCTCCGGTTATAATCAAATCAAGATGGCACCCGAAGATAGAGAGAAAACATCATTTATTACACCTTGGGGCACTTTTTGTTACAAAGTAATGTCGTTCGGTTTAATCAATGCAGGAGCTACTTATCAGAGGGGTATGACTACTCTTTTCCACGATATGATACATAAAGAGATTGAGGTCTATGTGGATGATATGATAGTCAAGTCGATTACTAATGAAGACCATGTCAAGTATCTACTGAAGATGTTCCAGCGCCTGAGGAAGTACAAACTTCGTCTGAATCCCAACAAATGCACTTTTGGTGTTAGATCCGGAAAGCTTCTAGGCTTCATTGTCAGCCAGAAGGGCATCGAGGTAGATCCTGACAAAGTCAAAGCCATCAGAGAGATGCCTGCTCCGAGAACAGAAAAAGAAGTAAGGGGTTTTCTTGGACGACTAAATTACATCTCCCGGTTCATTTCTCATATGACTGCAACTTGTGGGCCGATATTCAAACTACTCCGCAAAGAACAAGGTATTGTGTGGACCGAAGATTGCCAGAAGGCTTTTGACAGCATAAAGAAATACTTGCTAGAACCACCGATTCTCATCCCTCCAGTTGAAGGAAGACCTTTGATCATGTACCTAGCGGTGTTAGAAAATTCCATGGGTTGTGTGCTCGGACAACAAGATGAAACCGGAAGAAAAGAGCACGCCATTTATTATTTAAGCAAGAAGTTTACTGAATGTGAATCTCGCTACTCCATGCTCGAGAAGACATGTTGTGCTCTAGCCTGGGCTGCCAAACGCCTCCGTCATTATATGATTAATCACACTACTTGGCTGGTATCTAAAATGGATCCAATCAAGTACATATTTGAGAAGCCCGCTTTGACAGGTAGGATTGCACGGTGGCAGATGCTACTATCTGAATATGATATCGAGTACCGTTCCTAGAAGGCAATTAAAGGCAGTATTCTTGCTGATCACTTGGCTCACCAACCGCTTGAAGACTATCGGCCTATCAAGTTTGACTTTCCTGATGAAGAGATTATGTATCTAAAGATGAAAGATTGCGACGAGCCACTATTCGGAGAAGGTCCTGATCCAGATTCAATGTGGGGTTTGATATTTGATGGGGCTGTCAATGTATACGGCAACGGCATAGGGGCAGTACTCCTTACTCCTAAGGGTACTCACATCCCTTTCACAGCAAGACTCCAGTTTGACTGCACGAACAACATCGCTGAATATGAAGCCTGCATCATGGGTATTGAAGAAGCCATTGATCTAAGAATCAAGAACATCGAAATATATGGAGATTCAGCTCTTGTAATCAACCAGATCAAAGGAAAATGGGAAACTCTTCACGCAGGACTAATACCTTATCGAGACTATGCAAGACGTTTATTGACCTTCTTCAACAAAGTGGAATTACATCATATCCCTCGGGATGAGAATCAGATGGCTGATGCCTTGGCTACTTTGTCTTCAATGATCAAGGTGAATCATCACAATGACGTGCCACTAATCAGTGTCAAATTCCTTGATAGACCCGCTTATGTGTTTGCCGCTGAAGCAGTTTTCGATGATAAACCTTGGTTTCATGATATTAAGGTGTTTCTCCAAACTCGAGAGTATCCTCCTGAAGCATCCAACAAAGATAAGAAGACTCTAAGAAGATTATCTAGTAATTTCTTCCTGAATGGGGACATCTTATACAAAAGAAACTTTGACACGGTCTTGCTCAGATGTGTGGACAAATATGAAGCTGATTTATTGATACATGAAATACACGAAGGATCCTTTGGAATTCATCCTAATGGGTACACAATGGCTAAAAAGATATTGCGAGCAGGCTACTACTGGATGACAATGGAATCAGATTGCTACAAGCATACCAGAAAGTGTCACAAATGTCAGATATACGCCGACAAGATTCATGTGCCGCCAACTACACTCAATTTACTTTCTTCTCCGTGGCCTTTCTCTATGTGGGGCATTGACATGATCGGAAGGATTGAGCCCAAAGCTTCAAATGGACACCGTTTTATCCTAGTGGCTATTGACTACTTCACTAAGTGGGTTGAGGCCGCATCGTATGCTAATGTGACCAAGCAAGTGGTGGTCAAATTTATCAAGAATCATATCATTTGTCGTTATGGCATCCCCAACCGGATCATCACCGACAACGGAACAAATCTAAACAACAAGATGATGAAAGAATTGTGTGATGATTTCAAGATCGAGCACCATAACTCTTCACCTTACAGACCTCAAATGAATGGTGCTGTCGAAGCTGCAAATAAGAATATAAAGAAGATTGTCCAGAAGATGGTAGTGACTTATAAAGATTGGCATGAAATGCTTCCCTTTGCATTACATGGGTATCGTACTTCTGTACGCACATCAACAGGGGCAACTCCTTTCTCCCTGGTATATGGCATGGAGGCAGTACTTCCTATAGAAGTCGAGATTCCATCAATGAGAGTTCTAATGGAGGCTGACTTATCAGAAGCTGAATGGGTTCAGAATAGATACGACCAGTTGAATCTAATTGAAGAAAAGCGCATGACGGCACTATGTCACGGACAATTATATCAAAAAAGGATGAAACAGGCCTTTGACAAGAAAGTTCGTCCCCGTGAGTTTAAAGAAGGTGATCTTGTGCTCAAAAAGATTTTCTCTTTCCAACCAGACTCCCGAGGCAAGTGGGCTCCTAATTATGAAGGTCCGTATGTTGTTAAAAAAGCCTTCTCAGGTGGTGCCATGACTCTACAAACCATGGACGGTGAAGAACTTCCACGACCTGTGAACACGGATGCAGTCAAGAAATACTTTGTCTAAAAAGTTTAAAAGAACAGCTCGGTAAGTCGAAAACCCGAAAAGGGCGGCTTAGGCAAAAATGAGCGTCTCGGTGGACTGAAAACCCGAAAGGGCGGTCCAGGCAAAAATTAGAGACAATAAACAGAGATAATCATCCTGATAGATTGAAAACCCGAAAGGGCAGTCTATGCAAAAGTATTCGACGTCGCAAGATAACGGATTTCAAAGTTGTTAGAGAACGATAGGGTTATGAAGTTCAATGCACCCTTCCCTTTTAAATTACCATTTTTTTTTCAAACTTTGTAAAGAACTCCATGAAGTCATGCCATTGGCATAGCGTCATTCGATCAATAAACTTTGAGCCTTTATCTCTCTTTTGATTCCTATTTGTTTTGTTTCTCGAATTTTCCCTCTTTTACTGATGATAAAACTTTGAAACAAATTTCTAAAACATTATATAATAAAAAGCATAAACAAATAGATACAGCTTGGCACTCGGGAGTAAGAAAGGCATATATCAACTCAAGAGAGGTTAGATCCTGCTAAAAGCGTGGCTCGACACTAAGGAAAGTCTCTGAATAAACAAATACAAAAATAAGCATCCCGGGGGACTAAGAACCCGAAAAGGTAGTCCAAGTAAGGGTTAGGGACTTCTTCCAAAAGGGGCACGACTGCCAAGGCATATCAATGGAGCGACACTCTGTGCCGGCTTGCAAATAGCGACTTCTTCTTCAAAATTTGTTCACAAAGTTGTTGCGAAGAGTGTAGTACAAAAGTGCCAATCCATTTCCCACCTTACATACCATATTCTGCCTCATCGAGTTCCGTCTATCACCTACAAAAAACATGGTCGCCCAAGTCACGTTCATACATACACGCATGCATTCATCACATCAACGCTTCCATGCACTCATACAACCACAAACTCATAACAATCATGCATTTACTGATAATCATGCATTCGTGCGTACACAACAGGCGCACGACATCAATTCATACATAAACTCATCAATCGATTCGGTCATGTTACTTCGGTTCGGTCTTAGTTTACCATTGCGTCAAGCCGCAAGTTTCTACGAGTAAAACATCTTCCATTTCAAATTCAAATTTCAAAGGTGTCATGCCCGGCGAAAAACCGTGCTAAGTCATGTCACTAATCAATGTCAATTTCAACTTTAGTTTCGAAGTGTCATCCCCGGCGGAAAGCCGTACTAGTCACGGCGCTAGTTAATCTCGATGTCAACTTCAACTTTAAGTATCATCCCCAGCATAGCTGTTCCAGAGATGTCACCAATCCAACTTTTCAAGTGACCAGTTCCAACAAACGAACAACTCATGTCAATCTTTTATCTTTATGCCCAGCGACCGATTCCAACAAACGATTAGCTTATGTCTACTTTCTTTCGAGTAACCAGTTCCAACCAATGAACAACTCATGTCAATCTGTTATCTTTATGCCCGGCGACCAGTTCCAACCAATGAACAGCCTGCAACAAGTGGCCAATTTCAACCAACAAATAACTTGTATCCTTCTATTATTTCATTTTCAAAACCAAGTCCACAAATGGACATTGGAGTCTGAACCATTGCACTTTGTTTCGAGGCATCGAGACGATGAGGAACAACCATTTTCCCCAGTGAAACCAGATTCCCCAGTAAAGTCGGATCCCTTTCTTCGAAGAATTTGGGTATCCCAGTGTCTTTTCATTCCAGTCGAGCCGTCATTGTCATCATGCATTCATAATTAAATCATGAGCATTCATAAAACATCTTAGGTCAAAATTGGTGCACTTTTGTATTTAAGTCTCTTCGGCTCGTCGAGTCAAAGATTTTACCTTCGAATCTCTGAGCGAAGAAACTTAAATAGGGGCATCTGTCATACCCCAAATTTTGACCTAAGGTCCCACTGATACACGTTTCCGAACTCGGACCAGACTCACATTTCAGTGAAAATTCGGCAGGGAGGTATTTTAAAATACCTCATTTTGTTTCCGAGTCGGGCCCTCTTTCTCTCAGTCTTTAAACAATTATTTCCATCTTTTATTTTTTTAAATTTTTTAAATTAATCTTAATTTTATTTTATTTTTACTTACTTTTAATTCCGTATTAGATAAGTCCAAAGAAGTCTGCGTTGATTTTATTTTTATTTTATTTTCTCCTTTTATCACTTTATTCATTTGTTAATATCCATAAAAAAAATCCAAAAGGGTCCAGGTTCAGAATAATAGGTTGTCACGCGAATGCCATTCCAATCCAGCTTTCACCAAGCCTCATCTACAGAAACATAGGAACACAAGCGCGTTCTTCTTTCATCCTAATCCAACAACCGAAATTGCCTTTTCTCCTCCCCAAGCTACTGATTTCTGGCCTCAACCTCACTCTATAAATAGAGACCTGCACAACACAAAGAAAACACGAAGAAACAGAGAGAAAAGGAGCCGAAGAGCAGAGGAGCACACAGCAGAACACGGGAAAGACACAGGAGCATACAAGAATCACACAACAGAAGCCAGAGAGACGCGCATAAGAAGCAGAATCGCACATCAACACGAAGCAGTTCCGAAACAGATCGGCCACAACAACAGATCAAGCACAACTCGACGTACACACGGAACCACACACACTACATCGCAAGCCAGCACCATAACAGAACCGGATTCACAAGAGAAAAAGAGGTAGTACTTTCTTTTACCTTTAGATCTAGGTCTCTGTGTGTACGTTTTCGAAAATCTAGGTCTAGAACTGAAGAAAGAAAAGGGAGTAGGAGAAGATAAGCGAAAAAAAAATGCAAAAAATTAAATTAGGGTTCCGGCGTGGTGGCGCCGCCGCACTGGCCGGCCAACCACCGCCGGAACCCCTCACCTTGCTGTCGGAGAAGAAGAGGATACAGAGAGAGAGAACAGAGGGGAAGAGAGTGAAGCAAGAGAAATGTTTGTAAAAAATGAGGGAAAAATCGGTTACCACATATATATAGTACCCTGAACCGGTTCGGTTCTCCCGAACCGAACCAGACTTGAACCGAACCGGTTTAAGCCCAATTTCCCCAACCCGTGAGGCCCAACGCGCGCCTCTAAGCCCAGTTTCTTTTTTCTTACTATTCTGCACACCCCATAATACTGCTACACCTCCCACCTTGTGATTGAACCTTTTATTTATTTCTTTCAAGTCTTGCATACATTTTATTTATCGTTTAGCATTGTAATTATTAATTTATGTTCTCTCATGCATGTTAGAATGTAAATTAGGCCTTGATGTAAATAATTTATTTACTTTTCTTGTCATTTATTTTCTGCAGACCTTAGAATGTAAATAGGTTTTTTTGTAATAGTGTAGGTGCATGTGTGCGTGCGTGTGTGTATGCCTCTTATCTGCTTTGTAGTTTAGGTCAAAGGTCCTCGTGGTGGTCCAACGCCACCATGAGGTACCTACGCTTTATTTTCTTGCTCCGTTAGTTTAGCAATTATTCAAAAACAACAAAAACATGCAAATAACCAAAAAAATCACAAAAACATTTTTATAATAAACCTTGATCCTAAATCAAGTGATCGTCCTTTTTATTTTATTTTCTTAATCAAATATCAATCAATTTAACCATACTTTGAGTCATCTTTCTTTTAATAAAAAACACAAATCAATTCTCATTTGCCACTTGGCTTTTCAATTTAAAACCTTTTTTCAAAACTAATAAAAAACACACAACCAATCAAACGTCAATTTCTACCCCGAACTACGAGGTTTTGATCCTTCACGGGTACGTAGGCAGAGGACCATGTCCTTTCAAACAATAAAAAATGTAGATAAATTAGGTCTCACTTTATTTTCCTTTTCATCACATTAATTCCTTCTTTAGCAAGCAAGTTATAGCACTTTCAATTAAATAAAACCAAGAGGTTCCCGTAGAGTACTACGGACATAAAGGGTGCTAACACCTTCCCTTTATGTAACTAACCCCCGAACCCTAAATCTTTTCAATATGGGGTGTTTTGAACTTTTTTTCCCCTTTTCTTAAAAAAATTTAAATGTTCAGTCGTGGAAGAAATTAGTGAGTCAAAAGCTAATCAAATAGCCTTGATCTCCGAAAAATGACGCGACAGGGGTGTTATACAAACAACTTATTCAAAGCTTATAACACACACTTTATGGAATGAAAAATTGAAAGACTTGCCCATATTAAATTGTCATTTTAAAAAATTAACCCATGATTAATCGCATCTTTAACTGTAAAATTCGCTTTGGCGTAATGAATAAAATATAACTTTGAATAAAAAAATAATTTTACTTTTTTTTTATATAATTATGAATTTAGGTAAAGTGAATTTTTAACCTAAAACCAACCCTTGCTCTATAAAACCCTTATAAACATTGTGTTTGCAATCAGTTGACAATTACATGGTGCTAGCGGCGCCGTTTCTCCAAATTTTATCTCTTCCTTCGTCTCCTCTCTTATTATCTTTCATTTGCAGCGATCTGATAAAGTGATCTTTTATTTTATCTATTCAATTATCACTAGATATATAAGATATGTTCGCACTCACATATGTATACTTAGTTTTTTGAACATCACACACATATAGTTGAATGAATCAATTTATTATGATGATAAATTAGGAAGGGATACATCAATTTTTGATTCATTGTACTCAAACCACATATTCATACACGCCGAAACACAAGTCATATGACTATATAGATGACTAATTGGATCTTTTAATCTTGTATTGTTTTTCTCTCATTTAATTTTGTATTGTTTTTCCTCTACCAGATCTAAACCGATGCAACAAAGGTCGACTCATTGGCTATCGTATCAAGTATTTTCTTCGACGAGTGTAATTTCTTTGATTAAGTACGAGGAGATTTTGCGCTTGTGCTTCTTTAAATGAAGGTAAAAACGGTGGATGCACATATCTACCGTTCCGTATTTACTATTATTTTTTAGTTTGATTAAATCTTTTTATTTAAGGTGTCTTTTTTTCCTATGAATTTGTAGGATTTATATTTTTTAATAATGTTCAGTGAGTGGGCTAATGATAATAATGTTATAATAGTGTTTTGTAAAATATTATTCTTTGTGGTGGCTGAAAGTTAAGCATGTTACTTTTGTTTTTGGTACCCAAATATGGTGGTCGAACCCCCTAATGTGTTTGGGTATTAGCTAGCACTATTTTGTTATTTCTCATTGGATTGCTTGTATTTTTAGTAGTCTCTTTGGCATGCCTTGTGCTGAAGGGATTGTTGTGGTTTTGTTAATATAATTCATTTTGGCTTGTTAAAATAAAATAAAAATAAATTCCTCAACATGACAAATCTTTTTAATTATTGTGGATGGAACCATTTATATAATATGATATCTTGTGAACTGTCCATCATGCGATTATGTCTCAAAATGTTTCTTTGTTTTGTTAAATCTCTTGATTCTTTGTTATTGTCTTGTGCTAATTGTCATATATATGAAAGAGAGTTTTTTTATAATTAATATTGATTAGTGAACTTTTTCTCTAAACATTTGATTAATTAGAATTTGTCTAACTAGTTTTCTCCAAAGTAAAAATGAATTTATTTCTTGCCCAATGCCAACTTCATGTGGTCAAAAGGTACCATGCAGGGATGAAATAGAATCAATAGAGGTTGTCCATGGAAGTAAGTAACATGTGTGTTGTATGTGTGTGTAGCTAGGTCATTTTATAAATAGTGGTAAATTCAAACATCGATTATTTCATTTGCATGTCTAGCTTTTCCTAGTGATCTAAGAATATGATATGTTTGAAAATGATGATGATGATCAATGTCATGGAGTCTTATTCTTCCTCGATATTCTTCCTCCATATGTAGCTTTTTAATCATGTATGTCCAGGAATTTGGCTCTTAATGCGGCAATCCCAATCAGTGGTGTGAAAGAAGGACAAAGAGTGGTGAAGCCCTTCTTACCGTCGTTTACCATGAGATATTGGTATTTTAAACTCTATTTCTATGCAAATAGAACTAATAAAATGAACACTTAATCCTTCCATTCTTTCTGCTTATGCTTTTTTTTTTTTTTTTTTTTTCTTTCTTATCATCAGGTTTGATATCCTGATTCAAAAAAAGGTGGTGATTATATATTATATTGCCATCCCGAAGTGCAAAAGACTCCGAAGAATGATAAGCTACCCCGCTGGTCAGTCTTACTTTCTCCTTATATGTCTGTGTGTATTGAATATTCACGAGGTAGTGTATACAATACATTGAGAATTTTATACTACGATTTTCCTTCTTTTGTCATTTTTGTACATAATATTTATTTGTGCAGGTATCTTTCAATGTTAAAATAGGCTGTCGAAAATATTGTCGTTGGTTTAACCAACGTATATGATCATTTCTTTCTTCCTACTTAAAAAGGGAACTCCAAGGTGACAGCTTCTCGTTTGCCATACTTTGATGGAGACTACCGGTGCGGTAATGCTATGTAGTTTGTAATATTGTGACGAGTGTGCTATGAACATCCTCTTTCTAATACTTTTTTTTTTGGGTACAACATTCTCTCCTGTACCCACTCTCTTATTGGATGAAAATAATGTGGGTTTGACCATTTATGGACTCATTTTCGAAGCATGAGACCCACATTGATTTCACACAATAAAAGAGTGAGTGTTAGAAAGTGATCGTTCCTAGCATTTCTCTGTTGTGATTGATTTAATATATGTTGTTTGTAAATTAATTTATGTTTTATAATTACAAATTCAATAGATAGTGTTTGATTGATTGATTTAATACCTCTCTTTCCTATTGTGCATAATACATCTACAGGATAATGGCGGCAAATAGTGATCCAACTAACAATGCGGTGTCCCAAAACCATAAGATTGGAGAGCTTCCCAAGGAAGTTAATCCGAAAATTGGATACAATACTGGTAAGCACTGGTCAGATGATGAAAATAATGTGCTCAAGTCCGTCTTAGATACAAAAAGCTAGGAAGACATCAGGGATGAAGAAAAATTGTTTGGTCGGGATTTGAAAGCGATTCGGGACAAGGCAAGGAAAATTTTTATAATGGAAAGACAATATCCAAAAATTAGATACAATATTGGTAAGCGATGGTCAGATGATAAAAACAATGCGCTCAAGTCCTTCTTAGATGCAAAAATTTGGAAAGACATCAATTGGAAAGACATAAGGGATGAAGAAAAACTGTTTGGTCGGGATTTGAATGCAATTCAAGACAAGGCCAGGAAATTTTTTAAAAAGGAAAGACAAGATCCGAAAATTAGATACAATATTGGGAAGCCATGGCCAGATGATGAAAACAATGCGCTCAAGTCCTTCTTAGATGCAAAAAGTTGGAAAGACATAAGGGATGAAGAAAACTGTTTGGTCGGGATATTTGAATGCGATTCAGGTCAAGGCCAGGAAATTTTTTAAAAAGGAAAGACAAGATTAGAAAATTAGATACAATATTGGTAAACCATGGTCAGATGATGAAAACAATGCGCTCAAGTCCTTCTTAGATGCAAAAAGTTGGAAAGATATCAATTGGAAAGACATAAGGGATGAAGAAAAACTCTTTGGTCGGGATTTGAATGCGATTCAGGACAAGGCCAGGAAAATTTTCAATCTCAGACTCAACACCTTCAGGCACAAAATAAGTTTTCAACTATTCCTTGAATTCACAGCATGATTTAAGATTGATTTCATTAGGTTTCTCTGCTGAGAATCCAATCCCTTTACCATTGTTCTTGTATATGCTGTAAATCATAGAAGCTATTTTGCTTCTGTCAGTGCCTGATAAAATGAAATCTTCAAGAGCAATATCTTGTTTATTTAAAGGTTTTCCTTCACACTTTTCTTAAAGCTTATGACAAAGAAACCTGAGTTTGTCTTCATAAGTTTTACAAGTAATGTCAAAACTTCTAAGCCCTTCCTCAGATGCTTTCAGATCCAATAAAATATTTTCTTCTTGTTTCATTAAATCAACATATTTATCTTTTAAATATTTCAACTCATTGGTTCTGTGTTCAAACTGTGTGACGAGCTCTTTAAGTGATTCAATAAGTTCTTTTCTAGGAATTTTAGAGTATGCCTCATTTTCATATTCAGAGTCTAGTTCAGGTTTAGAATCTTAAGCCACCGTAGCTACTAACCCCACAACCACATTTACTTCATCCTCAACATCATCCTTATCAGACCCTGACTCATTCTCTAAATCTTCCCAGGTGGCCATCAGACTCTCTGCTTGATCTGTCTTCTGAACTTGTTAGATTTTTTAAAAGAGAGTAGAGGAGACTATGAAAAGTTGTTAAAACAAGTGTCGAATAGAACAGTAAAGGACTTGGGACATGCCAAGTCTTCCAAAGACATTCTGGTGATGCAAAAAGTATGTATATCTTCTCTTTTACTTTGTATTGTTCTTCTACATCCTTTTTTATAGGTCAATGTAAGTTATTTTCATAATTTTGATTAGGTTGGCCAAAATATATTGCCTACAAGAGAAAACTTTCTCGTAGCTCGTTTGAGATCTTCATGCATGCACTGTCGTGAAGTGATTGTGTCTGGGAAGCGATGGTTTTGCACTGAATGCGAGAAATTTTAGTATTGTGAAAGGTATGATAACTTGAATACATATTTGAAATGTTTAGCATTGAATGAAATAAAAAGTGATTTTTTCATTGACTTCCATTTCACATATTTGAGTTCCCATAGTTCTTACAAGCACACTTCAAAGAACGGCGAGGTGCATACACTTTGTCAGGTAACAACCTAAACTTGATGTTTTCCATATAATTTTCTCATCATTAGGTAATTTCATGCAAAACATTGAGTTATGTGCCATTTTCAGGCTGCTGTTGATGATTTCCCCTCCGACACTAAACATAAAGATATCGTCCTTGAGAGTGGATTGTTTGAAAATAGAGACAACTTTTTGATATTCTGCCAGAAGTCTCAGTTTCAGTTTGACACACTCCGTCGTGCCAAGTATTCCTCCATGATGAACCTCAACCATCTACTCCTCTGTGCCAGAAGTCTCAGTTTCAGTTTCAAAATGAACACCAATTGACTCAAAAGTGTTCAACACCAGTATGTCAATCTCAGAATCAGGAGTCAAATAAGGAAATGGTATGAATTTAATTTTTTTGATAGATTGTTTTCAGTACTAATTTATTTTAGACTAGATTGTTGATCATACTTACTGACTTACACACAGATGGTGAAACTAATGAACGTTTTGAAGCATCTCAATGATCTCATCCAAACTGTTCACAGATCAAGAAGATGTTCTCTCATGCCAGTAAGTGCAAAATTCGAGTGAATGGGGCTGCCAGCATTGTAAAAAGATATGGTTTATACTAACTACGAACTCCAGGAATTGCAAAGACTCGGAATGTAGAATACCGCGTTGCAGGTGTGTTACAATTAGAATTCTATACTGCCTAGAGAATTTTGATATTCTACTTTCTGACTTATTCTTTTACTAAACTATGCATAAATTTACTAATCTATGAATACTTATTCTTTTATATTGATGTTGATTTTGCAGTGATTTGAAGAAGTATGTAGTAGAACGGAGATCAATGCATTCTGAATCTTGTCGTAGAGCTGAAGTTTTGGAAAGCGACGGAGCAGTCATTGGTCAATGAATCGTTGAAGCTTAAGCATAAACAGTTCGACATAAGTTTTGTAATTTTCATCCTTCCTTTTCTGTATATAAATTTGTTTATGTAACATATATAGGTTAGGAATAGGCTCATTATTCATACTCTTAAAATGAGAGACTCAATTTTGTGTTGTTGTGAATATTTATTCAATGGTAGAGAGTCTAAGCTCCAACTATTAAATTCTCATTTTAAGAGACTTGAAATTAGAAAATCAATTTTGTATATTGTTATGAATGTATACATCAATTTAAATATTTGATGTGCCACATTGATGGCTTTTCATTCATGTTTGGAGAAAAACACAAGTTCAATGGTAAAAATTCTCTATGTTGCCATAGTTTCACTATTCTTGTGTTTATTCTTTACTTTGTAGCTTTTTTACCTCCGTTTTTTTATGATCATAAATTTTCTAAAATACTTATTCATTCAGATCTAAAGTGAAAAATATCTTATGAAAATTTGATATGATATGCACTCCTATAAAGTATGATCAACACTTTTGTTTTATTCAAGGGTCTTGTTAATCATTGCCCTCAGACATTGGTTAAGGAAACTATAAATAGAAAATTTATCTTAAAAATATAAGTTTTGACTTTTGATTAAGTAATAATTACACAATTTTTTTTTATAAAAAGTTACTTGTTTTGGTTGCTTAACCAATGCCCTGACGGTACTGTTTAGCATTCTCCTTTATTTAAACATCTATTAATGATTTTAAATAAAGTATGTAATCCAGTTTGTCTAAATACCCCCTTCAAATTTCACACTTCATGCAAAATGTCCCTTGAAATTGACAAAAATCAAGCAAATTGGTTAATGAATCTCTTGTGACAAACAATTTCTCTTGTGCTTTGTTGAATTTGGTGTAGTGGTTTGATCCTTAGAAATAGCAACAAGTTGAAGAATGATTTGGATTGTATCAAATGTACTTAGAAGAATTATAGTTGAAAAAAAATGGTGATGTTTGAACTGCTACATTTAATTTATTCAGCTATGCAGACGGTTTGTGGTAGTTGTATATTTGTTGACTTAGATCTTTTCTAATTTAAAAAAAAAAAAAAAAAAAAAAACATTTATTGCAACTGCGATAAGTATTTGCAACTCCTCTAAAGTGAATAATTAATTAATAAAGTAAAAAAAAAATTAAATTTTTATAGATTTTCGAGGCTCAAACCTCCAAAAGAGAATATAAGATTTTGCTTTAATAATACTACTATGATATTTGTTTAAAGTAGTGATATTTATACAATTAATTGTGACAATTTTTTTCCTTCTTCTCTCTTCGCTCAAAAACAATATATATGCATGTATATATGAGAGTTGTTCAAAATTTGTTCAAAAAAAGTTGTTCCAAAATAGTTGTTCAAATATCATATCTCATATTTTTACCTTCCGTAAAGTTTACAAGGTCCACGAACTTATGCTTATCCCACTAACAACTAATATTTAAAAGTTTGATATTTTTTACTTCGATAATTTAATTTGTGTATTTTGAGTTTTTTTTCATAATAGTTATTGATCGTACCTGATTAGAAGGTGATTGCCGGTGCTTTGAATAAGGTGATTTTAGTGGTGGTGAAATGCGCCAAAATGCTTCTTGGAGCGGATGGGGGTGTGTACCTGCAGACACGCTGACGCTCAAGTAAGTAGATATCAGTGAGAGTGAGGATTTAGAGGAAGAGATAGATTCTACCTTAGGGACTGCTGTGAGTCCCGTATTTATAGAGGTGGAGGGCTGCAGAGCCATTGTAACGGAACACCTGGCTCTGGTGGTTACGAAATTGTGGGAAGTGTAACCTCCAGAGATTTTATTGCGGGAACGTGTAGAGAGACGTTGTGGTTCGTTTGAACCAGTCTCTTTCGCTCTGTGCACCTCCCTTGCATGGAAGGGGTGTGTTGCATGTAACTTTGCCAAACGTGCTGTTTGGGCTTTGGATTGTGTTGGGCCTAAATAAATGGGCCAAAGGTCCTTTTGGCCGGTCCAGAACAGTAGCCCCCCAAGTCATTCCTCTTGATGAAGAGTGATGACTTAAGTGCGGGCATATTTGGTTGTTCTTGGCTGGCTATACAAGGAAGTTCGCTTTGTGAGTTGTATGCTTGAAACTGATCCCGTTGGGCGGACACGATGACTCTTCTGAACGAAGGAACTGTTAAGAGCGAGGATTAAGAATGTCATGAGGATTGTGCGGGCGCGTTAAGGGGTGCGCTCGTTATCCCTTGGTATTCTCTTGCTCTTTGACCAAACGAGTTCGCTAGTGGAAAAGGTCGTACCCCGTGTGTGGGTGCTCGGTTGGCTTAAGACGGAGGACAGATTCCCTCGTCTGGAAGTTTGGTCGATTGTCATTCCCTAATTAATGCCCACGTCTTTGAGGGAAAGGTTGAGGAGACATGACCTTTGGTTTCTGAGTGACACGCTTATAGGCTATTGCGGTACTTGAGTGCCTATAGCCGGCAAGGTGTTCTTGGTTTGTGTTTGCAAGGTGTCATTGTAACAGCCCAATTTTCGTTAGGTTTATTTTAATTATTTTTATTGTGTGTTTATTTGTGCTTGTGTGTGATTATTCATCATTGGGTGCATTTTCTTGGGTTTCGTGCTAGACGGGTAAAATTAGTAATTTTGGTGAGAATTATTTTTTTGTGTTTAGTGAGAACCATTATTTTACTAAGTTACTAGTGTAGTAATTAGTATCTTACCATTAAGTGACCGTTGCTAGTGTTTTACTGTTAAGTGACCCTTAATAGTATTTTACCGTTGTGAGTGTAGAAACATTTTAGAATTGATTTGAAGTGGGTTAAGTCCATTAAGGTTTAGGGTTAAGCCCATTAAGAGAATATACTATATAAGGGTTGTCTTAAGAGAAAATATCACACAATTTTCATTTACATAGATATTTTGAGAGAGATAGAGAAAGAAAGTGGGAGCAGAGAGGAACAAGGGTTAGAGAGAAGAGGAACTTGAAGATTCAAGAAGAGGAGAGAACCTAGGAACTAAAGTGAAGCTTGGGCTAGGGATTTGATCTAACTAAGGTAACGGGGTTAGAATTCATCATAATCATTTTTAGTGTAAATTTTCAATTGTTGTATGAATAAGTTCTTAATTGAGTAAATGATTAATTGTCCAAAGTTGTTATCATTCGTGCTCTAATTATGATGATATGTTTGAATGCATGAACTTGTTGATAACTGAATTGTTGTTGGTGAAATTATATGTTCAAAGTATGAGAAAGTGATATATGTTGAATTATGCTCAAATTGTTGAATTATGGTATGTTGTTGTTGAATTGTAGTAAGAATTATGTTCAATTGATGTTGTTGTTGCTAAGTGATGTTGTTGTTAATGATTCATGGCTTGGGTGTTCATAATTCATGATTTATTGGTGAGAAATGAGTTGTTGTTGGTGGTTTTGTAAAATGGGTTGATAATGAAGAAGTTTGATTTTGATGATGTTGAATGAGTTAAGGAAGTTGTTAGAATGATTTAAGATGATATGATTTTCTGTTTTAATCACTTGGTTTTGGAGAGAAATCGTTTTGGGAAGAAAATCGGTTTTTGAGTTAAAGTTGTTTTTAAGAGCTTTTGCAAAATAAATCATTTTGGGATGAGTTTGATTAAGTTGTTTTAATGTTTAAATGTCAAGTTTCCAAGTGTGGTTTGTATGGTCAAAGTGTTAGCAATGCATTGGCGAAAACGGAACTAAAATCGGATTTGAAAACAAGATTTTATGCGCAAAAACGTAAAAAAATGTATTTTGCTGTACTGGTGAGGTGAGACGACCGTGTCAGTTCTGCAGAATCCCGAAACCTCGTTTTTTCGTGTTTTTGTGTACTTTTAAGCATGCCAATGGATTCCAAACACCTCACCTTATTCAATCAATTTATAATTAAGCTTCTAAGAGTATCATAGCTTGATCCTAACTTGGTTTTGTTTTGAAAATGAATTGGTTTTGCAATATGGAAGAAATGATATGAACTTGTCGTAACTTGGTAATTTTTATGATTTTGTCGAAATGAACTTTTGTGAACTAAATAGGATTACAAGTTGGGTATACAGTTCATATAGACTTAGGCAAGATTTGTAATGTTGGTTAAATGTCTTAATCATGTCAAACTTGAATTTCGAGTGGGAATGTGAAAAATATGCACTTGGGTTTTCTCATACGAACTTAAGCTATTCTTTGAACTAATATCTAATAGTTTGTAAGTGGCTTAAGCTCATGACTACATGATTGATTAAGATTAATTTGTGCGTTTTCAAACTTGAATAAGTTACTTTATTTTGAGAATTATCAATGTTGGCTGTTTGCCACATGATTTGGATATTTGTCGGAAATGATTCTTTTAAGTCAATTGTCTTATGATCTTTCGTGACTAGCCTATATGACTAAGTGGAGATTTGTGATTGAATGGTTACATGTTGGATATGATGTTTAACATAGATATTGTATTTTCTCTTACTTAAATTGTGAGAAATGCTTGAAATTGTAAAACTATATGAGGTAGTTGATGTTGAATGATATTGTTGATTATTGATGATCATGTTGATGATGTGATAGTGAATCTTATTTGAATTATGACTTGATCGTGTATGGACGTGATTTCTTGATAATGCAATTGTTGTGGATATGATCAATATATTTGGAAGTTGTCCTCTATATTGTGGTGAAAATTGTGAGTTGATGTCGCATTATCGAGTCTTTGCTACATGTCCATGCATCATAGTCGTGTTGAGATTTATATGATGTTTTTGTTGCATGATTGGGCTTCGGCCTTGCAGAGATCATTTAGTGATCTAGTTTGTGGGCTTTGACCCTACAAAGATCCATTAGTAATCTAGATTGTGGGCTTTGGCCTTGCAGATACCTTTGATGGTCTAGATATAGGTGACGACCTTGAAGTGAAATGGTACCACATGCTGATGAGTTAAAACCGCAACTGCACGGCCTTACCGAAGTAGTAATGAAAAGAGTATCGTTCCGACAGGGAGTTGTTTAATTCAATTAACTTTAGTTGGTAATTAGAAGAGAATTAAGAATGTAAGATTGTTGTTTTCAAATGATTGAAAGAGAAAATAATAATAAAAGAGAGCCTTGGGATCGTTGGTCTGTCATAGGCGACAAAATCATTCACAAGCCAAGCCATTAAACCTAAACCTTATTTTAGACCTAGTTTCTAAAGACGAGTTTCTTCTCTTAAGCGTATCCCATCTCCTATCGGTCTCAGTGAGTGTGTTCCTCTAGCAAGCACGCCTATTTTCATGGTTGATTACTATTAGAAACCTTGAAGATCGAAACTCTATAAGTCTCAAGGTTCACTAGACTATTTTCATGTTTTGCAATCCTTGTCTGAACTCACTTGATCGAATATTAAAGCTCCACTTTCGTTTTATGAATTAACATTTGGAATGATGGATTAACGATTATCAAACCCTCCACTTTCGTTTCCACAGTTTGATAATATTTAATCCATGTTAAAACGGTGAATTTAAAAGAGTAACTAGGGTTATATAATATTAAGGTTTAAGGCTTGACTTGATTAGGATTATGTCATTAGACTTATTCAACAATCCCAAGACATAAAAAGTCTACTCACTCATGGTCATCGTAGACATGGAGAAGAAGAGATAAAACATAAAAGTAAATGACAAGAAAGTAAAAGAAAAGAACTTTTATTAGAAAGACAATTGTCACTATTAAATTCCAAAAAAGATGAATATTGTGATGTCTAGCTACTCTATTTATAGTTTACATTCGACTTAAAATCTAAGCAATCACTAGAATATTCCACAAGTAAACTAAAACAGAGTAGCTTAAAATCTAAGCAAAAGCAGCAAAAGTAGTTCTGGAGGGTGGCACGGCCGTGCCAAGATTAGCACGGGCCGTGCCAAGTATAATGATGAGTCATTTATTGACTATTTTAATATGCTTTTTAGTGTAGTTTTATTTAGATTTTATTTTATTTTATATTAGTATTATTTCCTTTTTAGGATAGTTTACTTTAAATTGCATTTTATTTTATTTCAGGAATGAATATTGGATGGATTGAGTCTTGAAGCAAAAGCAAGGGACTTGGAGCCGATTGGATGCGAAAATATGAAGATTGAGAGACAAAAATATGTCTCCCCCAAGTCAGAAGCCTGGCACGGCCCTTGCTAGACTTGGCACGGCCGTGCAACCCTCCAGAGTCACTTTTGCTGCTTTTGTTTAGATTTTAAGCTACTCTATTTTTAGCCCGAATGTAATAGCTTAGATTTTAAGTCGAATAAATGCTATAAATAGAGTAGCCTTCCATCACAAATAATCATCTTTACTTGGAATACAATAAGTGACAATTGCTTTTCTAATTAAAGTTCTTTTCTTTTCCTTTATTTTCTTGTCATTTACTTTCATGCTTTATCTCTTCTCTCCCATGTCTACGATGAACATGAGTGAGTAGACTTTTCCTTGTCTTGGGATTGTTGGATAAGTCTAAATGAAATAATCCTAATCAAACCAAGCTCTAAGCCTTAATCTTATGTAACCCTAATTTCTTATCTGAATTCACCGTCTTAACATGGATCAACCATTATCAAACTGTGGAAACGAAAGTGGACGGTTTGATAATTGTTTATCCATTATTCCAAATATTAATTCATAAAACGAAAGTGGAGTTTTGATATTCGAACAAGTGAATTCGGACAAGGGTTGCAAAGTCAGCGAAATAGGCTTTGCAATCTCTGAGACACATAGTTTCGATCTTCAAGGGAACTAATAACAATCAAGTCAGCGAAATAGGCTTGGTTGTTAGAGGAACCAAAATCTAATAGTAATCATGTCAGCGAAATAGGCTTGGTTGCTAGAGGAACATAAGAGAAACTGTCTTGAGAAATTAGGTCTAACATAGCATTATAAGCTTATAGTTTTGGTTTGAGAAGGACTTGTTATTTAGATGAAACCAACGATCCCAAGGCTCCTTTTATTATATTAATTTTCAACCGTTTGAAAACCCCCAACTTACATTTCTCTTCTCTCTTCTAATCATTTCTAAAGGTTTATTAAATTGAACTACTCCCTGTTGGAACGATACTCTTTTATACTACTTCGGTAAGACCCTGCACTTGCGGTTTTATCTCATCAAGTTTTTGGCGCCGCTGCCGGGGAGTAAACTAATTTGATTAACTCATTCTTTGTGATTAGAACTCTCTTCTCTTCCTCTTTTCTTCTACTTCTTTCTTCCGTTTTACCGCTAACTTCTTGGGTTCTCGGTTTCTTATGCGAAGAAGTAAAAGTCTCGGAGAATTTATTCCTGAGATCGAAAGGTTTTTGCATAATAAAAAGAGAGAGGCACAAAATAATACTGCTATGGCTGAACGCACTCTCAAAGAGTATGCTACTCCTTCAACGGAAGAGCCACAAGCTATTATCGTGTACCCAACGGTTGCGGGTAATAACTTCGAAATCAAGCCTACACTACTCAATTTGGTGCAGCAAAATCAGTTTTCTGGATCACCCACTGAGGATCCAGATCTCCATATTTCTTCCTTCCTAAGACTCAATGGCACCATAAAAGAGAACCAAGAAGCCGTAAGACTTCATCTCTTTCCCTTTTCCTTAAGGGATAGAGCTAGCGCTTGGTTCCATTCCCTAGAAGTTGGTTCCATCACTTCATGGGACGATATGAGGCGAGCATTCCTTGTGCGATTTTCCCCCCCATCTAAAACCGCTAAGCTTAGAGATCAAATCACACGTTTCAATCAAAAAGATGGGGAATCTCTCTATGAGGCGTGGGAGCGTTTCAAGGAAATGCTTAGACTTTGTCCCCACCATGGCCTAGAGAAGTGGCTTATAGTCCACACGTTTTATAATGGCATGTCATATACCACTAAGATGTCTATTGATGCAGCTGCAGGTGGAGCTCTAATGAACAAAAATTACACGGAGGCTTATGCCTTGATTGAAGACATGGCTCAGAATCACTACCAATGGACCAACGAGAGAGCCGTCATCACTCCTACTCCCTCTAAGAAAGAGACAGGTAGGTATATACGAAGTCTCTGAATATAACCACCTTGCTGCTAAGGTTGAGGCACTAACCCAAAAATTTGAAAAACTTAATGTTAATGCTGCCACACCTTCTTCTGCACCCCCTCCTTGTGAAATCTGTGGTATATCCGGTCATATCGGTGTTAATTGTCAGTTAGGTAGTGCTGCCAATATTGAGCAACTGAATTACGCTCAATATAACCAAGGAATGAGGCCAAATCAAAATTTTTACAAAAATCCTCAAGGTTCCTATGGACAAGCAGCACCACCTGGCTATACAAACAACCAGAGAGTGGCTCAGAAATCAAGTTTGGAGATTTTGTTGGAAAATTGCATAGCTAATCAAAATAAAAATCTTCAAGAACTGAAAAACCAAACGGGATTTCTGAACGACTCTCTTTCCAAACTCACTACCAAGGTTGATTCTATCGCCACACACACCAAAATGCTTGAGACCCAAATCTCCCAAGTGGCCCAACAAGTGGCCACCTCTTCTCAAACACCAGGAGTCTTTCCTAGTCAACCTGAAACAAACCCCAAAGCTCATGTCAATGCTATTTCTCTTGGGGGTAGTAAGTTAGAAGAGACCATCACTAAAGCCAAAAGAATTGAGGGAGAGAGTGCTAAGATCTTTGGTGAGAAAGATGAGAAACCGCTTGATAAGAACAAAAACCTTAACCTATTAAGGCTTACTAAGCTCAACTTGGAGGCTCAATACGCTAAATTCTTAAACATACTTAAAAGGATTTGCATTAAGATTCCCTTTGCTGAAGCTTTGTCTCGTATGCCTCTATACGCCAAGTTTTTAAAAGAAATTTTTTCAAAGAAAAAGGCTATAGATCACAAAGAGACAATAGCTTTAACTAGGGAGAGTAGTGCAATCGTCAAGAAGCAACCCCAAAAGCTTAGATATCCAGGTAGTTTTGCCATCCCTTGTGTTATAGGGAAAGAAACCGTTGACAAAGCCTTGTGCGACTTAGGAGTCAGTGTTAGTTTGTTGCCTCTATCCCTCTTTAAAAAGATGGGAATAGGAGAGCTGAAACCTACCGAGATGATATTAAAGTTAGCCGATCGTTCGGTTATCCCAATAGCTGGATACGTTGAAGACATCCCCGTTAAGATAGAAGGGATATACATCCCAACTGACTTTGTGGTTGTTGACATCGAGGAAGACCACGATTGCCCTATGATCCTAGGAAGACCTTTCCTCGCCACTGCAGGTGCTATAGTTGATGTTAAGAGTGGTATGATAGTTTTTCAAGTGAGTGATGACATGGTAGGATTTGAGTTCGAAAATGTTAAGGAAGGTCCCACCCTTTATTATTGCAATATAGTCAAAGAACATGATGTGAAAGAACGCTTTTTAGCGTCATCTACACAATACAACATCTTTGACACTTTCTAATGAACACTTTCTTTAACGTCAAGCTAATGACTATAAAGAAGCGCTTCGTGCGAGGCAACCCACGCATTTAACTGCTTTCGTTTTGTTTGTTTTTGTTGTTTTTAAGTTATTTTGTAGGTAATTATCCGAAGGTGATTCAAGAAAACGAGAAAAATTTTGAGGCCCCATGTCCAAAACCTTGGCACGGCTCGTGCCCACACTGGCACGGTCGTGCCAGACCTTGCCCATCCAAAACCAGCAGAAATTCCAGAATGTTGGCACAGCCCGTGCTAAGGTTGGCACGGCCGTGCCCGACCCAGGTAGGCTATTTGCTCGTTTTTCCCTCATCTTCTTCCTTCATTCTCAAACACAAACATCTCTCTACCTTCAACCTTCTCTCTAAAACCTCCATAACCATACAACCTCAAACCTCCACACCCACCCAAAATCTCACCAATTGCCAAAATTTCTCCACCCAATCAATCACAAACACCATTCCAATCATAACCCACCATTCAAAAACCAATTTCATCCATCCAAACAACATCACCCAAATTCGTAACCATCATAAACCTAACCCAAAAACCTAAAATTCTTCACCAATCTCCATAACCCAACCCCTAACGCTCACTTAAACCTTCACCACATCACTAAACCAACCTTTTCCACAAAAACAACCCTTACCCAAACCACCACCACACCAAAAGCAAGGTCAAGGCAATGGCTTCAAAGAGAAGTGGTAAAGAAGTTGCAAGCTCATCAGGGGGACCTCCCCCAAATAAGAAAGCGCAAGCCAAGAATCATGGCATCACCTTCAGGGACAACAAGCAAAGGGATAGGTACAAAATTCTAATCTCTAAACCTTTACATCCTTGCAGGTACCCTGATAACCATGACTTGAATAAGCTAGGTATTAAAGATAATGTGTTTAATCTGCTAGAAAGGTTAGGATGGGTTGATATGTTGAGACCTATGAGAGGGTATGAGAATTTCACCAATGAATTTTTAAGTTCTATTGTTTTTACGAAAGATAGGTTGAATTTTGATAACCCTAACCATAGAGTTTCTTTCCGGCTTTTGAATATTGTTTATGAGATGTCTCTTCAACACTTCTGTGATGAGATGGGCTTCGCAAATGCGGGGTTCATCCACGACTCTTGGGATCAAAATTTAAAACCGGTTGACTATCAACCCGCCGCCTTTTGGGAGCGAATTACAGGTCTTGACTAGTTTAACACACGTGCCAACAAAGCTAGCAACATTCACAACCCCGTACTTAGGTACCATCAAAGGGTTATGGCTTGCACCATTAGGAGAAGGACAGAACTAGGGAACACTAGGAACGATGAACTCTTCATGCTTTGGGCTATGCTGCACAACCACCCCGTTAACACCTGTTTTTACTTGCTTGACTACCTTTCCCTTATAGGAAATAGGTCCGATAGTAGGGGAGAAATAGTAGTTGGTGGTATCATAACATACATAGCTAGGCGGTTCGGCGTGAGTGAAGACCAAGGGATAAACAAGATTGAGGGTAACAATAGACTAAACATAGAAACCCTTATCTCTATGAATTTCATAAAACCTCGAATCCCCTTTGTTTATACACTCAAGCTCAATGTGCCCACTTTGATTTTATTGCCTAACCCATCTCGAACTAACACCGAGGTGGAAGCGAATTTGTTGTATGTTAATGATGACCCACAGGTGCACATAGAACAGCATAATGAAAAAGCAGAAGGTGCACACTTGCACCAAGAAGAGGAAGGTGCACAATTGCACCATGATGAGGAGCACCATGACCCTGATGAAGGTGAAACACATGAAGATGCAAGATGGGCATGGATGACTACCGAGGTCGAAAGAATAAGCACCGAGCAACAAAGGCAAGGTGTTGAACTAATGGGAATAAGGAACGATGTCCAAAGGGGCAACCGCATATCCGAAGAAAATAACCAAATGCTTCGGAACATGATGCACCACTTTCACCTCCAAGGTCCTCCATATGGACCTCAATGATAAAAATGTGAGCTTTCCTCTTCCTCTCTTCCCTTCTTTCTCTTTCCCCTCCTTCTTCTTCTTCTTCTTCTTCTTCTTCTTCTTCTTCTTCCTATCCTTCTCTTTTATTTTTCTTTTATCTTGAATCATTGAGGACAATGCTTCTCCTAAGTGTGGGGGGAGCCTAATAAAGTGTCTTTAGTCGTAGTGTTTCCAAACTCCCTTGAACTTTATTCTTTTGTTTTGTTTTATTGTAAAAGGCATGGTTAAGTAGCTAATTTTTATTGAAAAATATCATGACACAAAATTTTCATCGTCTCCTCTTATTTGGTTGATTCTTGTACATGAAATCAAAACTCTTGTGTTTTAAGTCTTCTTGATATACCCACATCTTGTTTTAAAGTGAATAAAATTCTCCAATGAGAAAAACACAAAAGTTGCTTCGCTTGAGTAAATGTATGAATAGGTATTTTAAGGAAACGCGTTTTAATCTTAGTGGTGCATTAACCTTTAAAGATTCTCAAAGTGCCAGTAGTATAAGTTAGTATAAGGGAGCTTATAAAAAGCCAAAAAGCCAAATAAATTCCAAGGTCTCATCATTGAATCTAGATTGGGGAAGGAGGTAGGCCCTCCGACTTCCTACGTGAAGATGATTGTTATCTTGAGGAAAAACTTTAAAAAGCATCATTGAATCTAGATTGGGGAAGGGGGTAGGCCCTCCGACTTCCTACGTGAAGATGATGTTTTAAGGGATACCATTGAATCTAGATTGGGGAAGGGGGTAGGCCCTCCGAATTCCTATGTGAAGATGTTGTTCCTTAAATAAAGAACTTAAATGTGCAAATGACAAAGAACAAAGATTCTCAAATACTCCCATCTTTCTTATATGAATTATAGAAGGAATCTTTCTTGGTTGGTTTAGTGCTAGGATTAGACCATGTTTCCTCATAATGCCTATCTTATACAGGAGCAAGAAAAGGGTTGGACTTCACACACACACTCACTTGAAACTTGATCGTTGGGTTGAATAAAAATTACAAGAAATGCTTGAGTTTGTGATTAGTGTACATTCGGGATTTAAGCCCTTGAGGAGACATGTACTTTAATTGAATTTTCATTTGATAAAATTGTTTGTGCTACTATGTTTATGCCTTTTGCTTGAGGGCAAGCAAATATTCAAGTGTGGGGGAGTTTGATGAGTCATTTATTGACTATTTTAATATGCTTTTTAGTCTAGTTTTATTTAGATTTTATTTTATTTTATATTAGTATTATTTCCTTTTTAGGATAGTTTACTTTAAATTGCATTTTATTTTATTTCAGGAATGAATATTGGATGGATTGAGTCTTGAAGCAAAAGAAAGGGACTTAGAGCCGATTGGATGCGAAAATATGAAGATTGAGAGACAAAAATATGTCTCCCCCAAGTCAGAAGCCTGGCACGGCCCGTGCTAGACTTGGCACGGCCGTGCCACCCTCCAGAGTCACTTTTGCTGCTTTTGCTTAGATTTTAAGCTACTCTATTTTTAGCCCGAATGTAATAGCTTAGATTTTAAGTCGAACAAATGCTATAAATAGAGTAGCCTTCCATCACAAATATTCATCTTTACTTGGAATGCAATAAGTGACAATTGCTTTTCTAATTAAAGTTCTTTTCTTTTCCTTTATTTTCTTGTCATTTACTTTCATGCTTTCTCTCTTCTCCCCATTTCTACGATGAACATGAGTGAGTAGACTTCTCCTTGTCTTGGGATTGTTGGATAAGTCTAAATAACATAATCCTAATCAAACCAAGCTCTAAGCCTTAATCTTATGTAACCCTAATTTCTTATCTGAATTCACCGTCTTAACATGGATCAACCATTATCAAACTCTGGAAACGAAAGTGGAGGGTTTGATAATTGTTTATCCATTATTCCAAATATCAATTCATAAAACGAAAGTGGAGCTTTGATCTTCGAACAAGTGAATTCAGACAAGGGTTGCAAAGTTAGCGAAATAGGCTTTGCAATCTCTGAGAGACATAGTTTCGATCTTCAAGGGAACTAATAACAATCAAGTCAGCGAAATAGGCTTGGTTGTTAGAGGAACCAAAATCTAATAGTAATCATGTCAGCGAAATAGGCTTGGTTGCTAGAGGAACATAAGAGAAACTGTCTTGAGAAATTAGGTCTAACATAGCATTATAAGCTTATAGTTTTGGGTTGAGAAGGACTTGTTATTTAGATGAAACCAATGATCCCAAGGCTCCTTTTATTATATTAATTTTCAACCGTTTGAAAACCCCCAACTTACATTTCTCTTATCTCTTCTAATCATTTCTAAAGGTTAATTAAATTGAACTACTCCCTGTCGGAACAATACTCTTTTATACTATTTCGGTAAGACCGTACACTTGCGGTTTTATCTCATCATATAACACCCTAAGACCGCGACCTCTTTTTTTGATAAATAAAAAAAAAATTATAATTTAATAATCATGTTGGTGTTACATTTACTCAACAGTCCGCTATTTTATAAAAAAAAATCATGAATCAACACGGGAAAAGTTCATCAATTTTTATAATTATGAAACAAGTTAAGGCCTCAATATCTTTTAAAAAATTAAACAAAGATTCCAAAAACCTTAAGTCAAAGTAAACATAAATCAAAAGACAGAAACCCCAACCCTAGTGTTAAAGATCAGAGCATATGTTCGACTACATAATTTTTCACTAATAAAATATAACAAAGATAAACTTTCGCCGCCACCTGCTAATTGCCTTGCAGCTAGAACTCCTCAACCTAAGTATTTGTACTCCACGAGCACAGAAACCACAAACACACAACAACAACAAAGAGGTGAGAACACAATTCATAAATCGTATCTAGTACACATGAACAACACTAAATAATAATAATTGTCGGTCATCAACAATTAAGCACATCATCATAACACTCACCAATTTTAACATCACCATTCACACACATCATACACAATGAATATCAGTTATTCACATCAACATTTATATGCATTATGCAAGACACCCTTATCACCTACATGCATATGGTACCATTTTTACTCACCAATATTATATGTCAGAGTTATGTTACTGAAGATACATGTCACCATAATTGTCACCAGAATCATAATCATGATATGATGTATGAAGAAACTCACCAAATACAACACCATAAATTTACATATTTACTCACCAATAACGTCACAAGAATTTTTATAGTTACTCACCAATAAACGTTTCCAGAATTTATATAGTTTACTCGTCATTAACGTCACCAGAATTTATATATTTTACTCGTCATTAACGTCACCAAAATTTATATATTTTAGCCATCATTAGCAACACCATAATTTATTTCTAATCCTCATCCTAATATCAAGTCCCTAGTTTATCTAGGTTTGCTGATCCCTTATAAACATGTTGGTATCTCTTTTAGTTAAATTTGTAAAATCCCGATAAGGTCCCTCCAAGCATCGTTACATACACTTCTTTTCTAATTGTAAAAAAAAAAAAATAAGAAATCAAATTCCTTTAATCTTTAAATAAACTAACCCACCTAAACACCACTGTTCTAGCACGTCAACCACAAGCAACATTTACAAATATTCTCACAACACTCTAATTTATCTTATATCACAATCTATGATGTTGACAAGGCCACATAAGCTAGATATGGTATGCTTCATCCTTAACCATATTTCCATAACTAAAATTTTCTTCAAAACTTAGTTTGTCAACACACTTAACAATCTAACATCATCTTAACAAGAAAGTAACCTCATAGTACATATTTCAACTATTGTATTCCATGTTCTATCTTCTAAGACAACACAAGGCCATAAGGATGGGAGCATTCAATCGAAATAATTCCTCATAAATTTTAAATCACAGTATATTTGGAGGTCTTACTACAAAAGGGTGGTTTACTATGATTTCCAACTTCGACAACTTGATTGCTCCAAAACTAATTGTATCAGGATGGATAATGTTTAGGCTAAAGTGTACTTTTCGCCCCCTATGTTTTTAAATGTTGCGATTTTGGCCCCCTATTAAAAAAATGGCAATTTTGGCCCCCTTCATCCCAAAATTGCTGAGAAGATGCCACGTGTCCCAAAAAAAGGTCATAATCGCAACTTTTTATAAAGATAAGGGGTCAAAAAGCATATTTCCCTTATGTTAGGGGGGTCAAAATAGCATATTTCCCTAAACATAGGGGATCACTTTTTAAAATGTTGCGATTTTGGCCCCCTATTAAAAAAATGGCAATTTTGGCCCCCTTCATTCCAAAATTGCTGAGAAGATGCCACGTGTCCCAAAAAAGGGTCATAATCGCAACTTTTTATAAAGATAAGGGGTCAAAAAGCATATTTCCCTTATGTTAGGGGGGTCAAAATAGCATATTTCCCTAAACATAGGGGATCATTTTTGCCATTTTTTTTAAAAGGGGGCCAAAATCGCAACTTTTAAAACTTAGAGGGTGAAAAGTGAAGTTTAGCCTAATGTTTATTAATTATCTACACACCTAGCAACATCATATTCCCCCTTTACTTACCTTCCGTTCAGTCCACACCCATAGAGAAACAAAAAAATAATTATATTCAATAGTAACTACACCTCACAGGCTCACACTCAGAGGAAGCGACCTATGCCTAACTTCATTGCACACAAAAATTCTGCACCTATACTTATAATCGACCCAATATTACCTTCCATACTTAAATCATAATTTATCTAACGATTCGACTACAATACACACATCACATTTAGCATAAATTAAGTATCTAATCCGACGACAGACGCAATTAATTTTTCAAACACATAATTAAAATCCCTAATACAATTTCCCTTAAATTTAGTTTCACAAGTCTAATCTTTCAACCACGATAACCCTTATCATCATTATTTCATCACCAATTACTCACCATGATTTTCTATGATAACAACACCAAATTCATAGAGTTACAACCACCCTAATATAAGAATACTATAAGATGAAAAGATTCTCCCCTTACCTCGAATTCTCTAAACAAAATCGCAGCTTTTGCGTTCAATTCTCCTTAACTAGGGTTTGCCTCCTTTTGTCTCCTCTTCTCTCAGTTTCTATCGTACAACAACAATGGGTTTATGACTTTCTATTTCTATATTTATACTAGGAAACTAGGTCAACCATCTATCATTACTTTTATCCCCTCTACTTAATTATAATAATTTTACTCCATACTCCCCCACTTATTTTATTACTTCTATTCTTCACTCCACCTCTAATATTTATTATTTACTCCTCTCCTTATTATTCTAATTCACATAAAATATTAACAACTGCCAAGAATCTATTTTTCTCAACGAGACATATTATTATTATTTTTTAAGTAACATGTCTCGTCACCGTAATAACTAAGTCACTATTTATTTAACTTTATTAAATTAAATAACTAAAATTTGGGGCCTTACACATAGCTTTATGACAGACTTCCAACACTAGATTTTTCTGCAAATTCATAATATTCATCGTGTTCACGTACCTAGAAGAAGGAAAAAACAATTTCGGGAACCAAATGTTCCATTATTATCGTTTTTTTCTTGTTCCAATAACCAAGCTTTGCCATTCTCATGGGACTGCTTGTTTCTTCCATTAGAAAACCACCAAAAACTTATTTTATTTCCTTGTTTCATTCATTACTTAATAATTCTGCTGATTTTTTTTAGGTTTCCTTCTTCTTCTCGTTACTGCTTCATGTTTTCCTACATGTATATTTTCGAAATCCATTGAAATTATTTTACTCTTCGGTTCACTTTCTCAGATTGAACTTCAGCTTTTGAAAATATTTGATAAAAAAGAAATGGATGAATATAAAGCAAAAACTCATGGCAACAATAACTTCCTCTTTAAATCTCAGAAATAATGACACTCCATGTTTACAATTTCCAATTGCAAGAAATATAGGTGACTTCATATGAACTTAATATGTTCATTTAAGAAAGGTTGTGGTAATTGTTGTTGTGGGGTTTTCTAGATCTGAGCTTGTAGAAAGAAAAATTGGAGAAGATGAAGATTACTTTGAAGAACACATGAAGATAGCGCTTTTTGTTGTTGGAGAAGATTGTTGTTGTTGTGTAACACTAGGTTTAGATAGCGCTTTTTGTCAAAAAGCGCCAGCAAAGATAAACCTTAGATAGCGCTTTCAAAAATAAACGCGTCTAAAAGGCGTCAAAAATATCGTTTTCACTAGTAAAAAATAGCGTTTATGTTTGAAAATGCTAAGTAACACCATGTTTAGATAGCGCTTTTTGACAAAAAGCGCCAGCAAAGATAATCCTTAGATAGCGCTTTCAGTAATAAACGTCGTCTAAAAGGCGTCAAAAATATCGTTTTCACTAGTAAAAATAGCGTTTTTGTTTTAAAACGCTATGTAACACTAGGTTTATATAGCACTTTACGCATGAAAAAAGCGCTAGGAAAAGCATTAAATATTTTTTTTTTAGGATTTTTTTTATTTTATTTTTACAGATAAGATAAAATAAAATATATATATATATATATATATATATATATATATATATATATAATTTTTCTAAGGGAAATATGTATATTTTTTGCACATTAAAATTGAGACTATTATTTATCAAATAAAACTTAAACATATCATAAAAAATGTATGTACATATAGCATAAATGTCATAAATGTATAGCCACTAATATGGTAACATGAATATCTGAAAGTTACAACTAATTAGTTAATATAAAGATCAAAATCTTCTATGGTAGCATGTCTTCATCTATCTTCTTGGTCTTCTAAAAAAATTTATTCAAAAAATGCAGGCAAAGCATTATTCATTTCCAAATTTTGTTCACTCTCCACCACCTGCATATATATGGCAGAAAACCCCATTAAGCAATAAGCGGCTATATTATATTAGAGACAAATTCAAAGTACTACTGATCATAGTACAAATTAAAGCAAGATAATAAATTAAAAACACTATCACTTCTAGCAAATATATTTTGAAACATGAAACTCACCCATATCATAAAAATATCATATAAACAAAAGGCTCATCATGAACTGACACCATTCTTCTTGGATTTCTCTTAGTTTATCATTTGAGTATGTCACACACTTGAAACCCTCAATTTACTACATATATTATAATAAAAAATAACCATGTTACTTAATAAACTTAAATAATATATACAAATATTATACTTTAATATAAAAAATAATATATACCAGTTTTGGAATCTCATTTAGTTTTGAAATGAGAATCTCTTTCATAAACCTCATCACAAAGTACCCGCAATCTATACCATTTTCTTGGCGAGGACACTACAAAATATAAAATAAGTTTGTATAAATAAAATTATTTATATTATATTCATATACTAATTGTTTAAGGTTGTTATATGTTATATTATCAAACCTGTACTCGGACCCATGATATGTTGTTAAATTTATTCTTTGATACTTGAGCGTCCATTGCACAGCGAAATACCTTTAGAACTCTACAAAATATAAATGTAAACTTAGATTACATACAACTGACCACACACACACACACACACACACACACACACACACACACACACACACACATATATATATATATATATATATATATATATATATATATATATACTTACGTGTCAAACATACTCTTCATTTTTGGGTAATTCATATAGTCATTGAGTAATGGATCCATATAATATATGATTTCTAATATGGGATTAATGACAAATAACACTCAATGCCCACTACACAAATGTCAAAGTTAATTAGAAAATCTTCTAATTAACCAATCAACGTTATTGTTACTCATCTCACCATGCATTGTCCAACATGTGTAGCTTCGATCAATTTCGTTCCCCAGTAAATGACTTCGCAACGCATCCCCATTACCTCTTCTTCCATAACAACAACCTAAGCAAGGACAGATGATTCGATTGCGGTCTGTGGCATGTTTCACGGCAAACTTAACAAACTCTTCTACTCCACTTTCATATTCCCTTGAAAATCGGTTGGCAAACATCCATTTTTTATCCATTGTTTCTTAAAGTTAATTTAAGAAACAATTGATTTTTCAATCTACAAAAGGGTTACAAAACTATTACGCCTACAATATCAACATCTCCGGCCATATATAACAACACATGAATATATTCTACATGTTGTCACAATTCATGTATTAACTAAAATAATCAAAGCACAACACTAAAACCATATACAATTCAAACTTGTTAATTTTAATTTTTTATCAATCAGAAAATAGAACAGAATAGAGCGCAAATTCCTCTCAAATTCCATAACTTTCAAATAAGAATCTCAAGTCTAAGCAACATGGCACATAACAACCAAGGTCGGATTAAACAAGTACTTCAAAAAAAAGTAATTTCTAGCTAGCATTGCGACATGAAACAACATCTATTAAACAAGTAATTCTATAACATAAAAAGTTATTACAAAAATTTATAAATTCAGAAGCTGTGACAAAAATGAATAAAACCCATAGCAAAAAAAGAGAAATTACAAAAAGAGAGAGATACCTGGAGAAATTACTGGAGAAAGAGCCGTCAGGTAGAGAGCTGTGATGGAGAGAGTCGTGAGAAGAGAGCTGTAAGGGAGAGAGTCGTGAAAGAGAACCTATAGAGAGAGAGGTTGCTGTTAGAGGAGTGAGAGTCAACCAAGCAATTTATTTGTCAGGTTTGTGAAATAAACCTTTTTTTTTCCATAAAAAAGTATACATAACTACTAAATCTTTGAAGTTGATTATTTTTATGAATTATTAAATTTGAATTTTGTTTGTAGATTGTTATATTCTTAAGTTTTAGGGCAGCGTTTAGATTCTTAAGTTTTAGCTCTGCCTTTTGAGTACTTCTCAACCTTTTGTTAACAAAATCATGTTATTATCTTCACTTAAGTCAGAACTACACTTGAATTATACAATGAACAGATGAAGCATATTTGTGAAACATTCTCTTGTTTTCAGACTCTGATTGTGACATAAACACACTATGACTAATTATTTTCTTCTTCGTGTCTTTTTCTTCTTCTTTATATACCCATGAAAACATATAGGACCAACAGAAGTAATGAAAACAAATTACCAAACAGGGACTATCAAACATGCACATATGTAGACTGCAAAATATGCACATAATTGGTAAGTAAAGAAAGAAATATACAAAATCTTTTGAATGCTGAGATTATGCTGAGATTTTTTCACTTAACCCTTTAACCTGAAGTATTGATAATGATAAGTTAGTGTTTTCAATTGACAGTTCTGATAGCTTTTTAATCCAATGGCCTCTTCACTGCAGCAAACTCCAGCCATTGTTTTTTAGTTTTTCGTTCTGAAATTTTGTCACTAAGGTTAGTTCATGCTTTTTTTTAGAGGAGGGTTAGTCCATGCTATCATTTTCTCATATCACAACTTCAACTTCTTCGTTTAACAAGTCCGTCTCTAATCACTACTAGAAAAATCTGAGATTCCGATAGACAGAATTGACAAATTGAAAACACGAGAAAGAGAGATACCTGAAGAAGAAATTACAGGAAAAAGAGAGAGAGAGAAAGCTAAGCCTTTATTTTATATATTGTACAGTGCTAGTTCGTATTTATAATTTTTACGTACTTTATATTAATTTTAATTCTTTATATTTATTTATAATATAACATGCACATTTTATTGAATAATTTTTTCTTACTAATATATATTTAGTTTGATATATAACTTATTTTTGGAAAAGTTTGAATTTAGTTCGATATATATATATATATGATAAAAATATTTAAAAAGGGTGTGCTTTGCAGTAGCTATCCATTTTTCATAAAAATAAAAAAAAAATCGAAATATGTTATGTAGGGGATCGAACAGGGGACCTGTTAGTTAATAGCGTTTCTTATAAAAAAAACAAAAAAAAAACAATAAAATACAGTTTGAGGGAATCGAACAAGGGACTTTAAGGTGAAGATGTTAATGCTTTACTACTCAGCTACATTAAAATAGCGCTTTTTTTTTTAACTAATAAGCGCTATATTTCTCAAACATACAGTAGCGCTTTTTTTAACCCACAAAGTGCTATTTAATACTGATTTATTTATAGCGCTTTTCATCAAAAGCGCCATATACCAATATAATTGTTTTTTATTTAAATATTTATTATTTTTATTGAACAAATAGTGACGCTTTTGAAATAAAGAGCTATATAAAGATAGAAGTATAGATAGCACTTTTTCAGAAAAGTGCTAGCAAAAGCCCGTGTTTTGATTTATAGCGCTTTTATGTTAAAAGCGCTATTAATGGAGCGCTATATTTTCCCAATTTTGTAGTAGTGGTATTATATTATTCATCCACACCATCTTCCAATACTGTTCTTTCTCCTTCAAACCACACCACCACCAACATCAAACCTATTGTCCCATTGTTTTTCAGAAGAATTTAAAATGATAGTACTGTCTCAATTTTAATCCCACTGTATACTGCATCACCTAATTTTAATGTTTTAAATGTTTTTATTGTTCTTTAAGGCATTTAATTGTTGGTGACAACTAGGGTACCCATGGAAAAATGGTAGGTAATTTACCCCAACCAATAAACATTCACCTTTTTAGGTGGTATTCATAAACTATCTTGACCCCACCAATAAATTGCTCATTATGATTGGTTGGTGGGTAAATTACCCACCATTTTTCAAAGGTAATCTAGACAAAACCTTAATTGTTTCTCTCGACACATTCGATACCTAACCCACCACCACCAGCAATCAAATCAACCATTATGTCTTTCAATTTTGCTTTTTAATTCGGACCGGAAATTGTGATCGGAAACTAGCTGGCAGTGGTGTGTGGTGGCTCTTCGATGAAGGTGCTCAAAATGCAAAAAGAAGTAAAACAATAGAAAGATCTAACGATGAAGAGCACAAATCTAATGTTTGTTTTTGTTATAAGCATGCTCATGGTGCCCGGAAGTGGTGACCGGAAAACTAGCCGGCGGTGGTGTGTGGTGGCTCTCCAGCAAGGTGCCCATAATGCAAGAAGAAGTAGAATAGTAGAAGTATCTAACGATGAAGAACACAAATCTGATGTTTGTTTTTCTTGAACATGTTTAAGGTGGCCGGAAGTGGTGACCGGAAAGGAGGAGGAAGCTGAAAAGGGAGAAATCCAAGACCATGGAGAGAGAAAACATGAGGCAGGAAAGGGGTAATTGATGACTGCTTTTTTTTTTTTCTCTTTTGTCGCCAATTTTTAGATGCTACAACAGAGGAGAGGGGAATTGCAGGAATGATATATGTTCAAGACAATGGAGGTTGAAGATGAATATTAAAGAGAAAGAAAAAATATAGTGTGGACAGACCAAGCTAAAATCAATACATCTGTTTAATCTGACCGTTTATAAAACATTTTCCATGGTGGGAAACAACTCCCCTTTCCCATGCTAAATCCCACCATGGTAACTCGTTTTGGAGGTAAACATTTTCTTGCCAGATAATTGATGTTCATGTGAAAGCTGTGTACCGTGGAGATTCAATGTTTGGCGTCTCCTAAGAATGCACATTTGAATTCTTTTATAGGTACCATTCAGATTTAAAGTTCAACAAACTTACAAAAATCTAGCAACATTAAGTTGGTGTTAGGCATAAGTAACATGAACCATGATACACATATTATTTGAAAATCGCAGTACCTAAAACAAATTTATTACAATTTTAAGGATAGTCAATCAAAATCAATTCATTATTTCAGAAAATTGCACGAAAATTAGGTACCCCAAAGGAACAACCGCCAAAAAACAAAATGACATAGTTTTAAGAACACTTTTATCAAAAGGGAAGTAATCCTAACGTTTTCAAGATTAAATAAAAGTCCTTCCAATTATTAGCCAAATATCAATATTCCTTCTTGATGAAAACACTCGTCAATACCATCTTTGATTGCAGAGAAGCCTTAAGCAACTTTGAACCCTGTTAGAACCAAAAAAACAACATATCATTCGAGTGATTAAGTTCAATACTCAAAGCAACATTATAAAATTAAGGTGTAAAAGGTAACAAATAATTTAATTCACACAAGAATAATGCACTTGCCTCTTCAACTCCAAATTCAACTACCATTTCTTGTAAGGTACCCATCTCTTTGATGTTGAACTTGTTAAGTATGGTAATGCCTGATAAGGTCGGCATGGGCTGAATTGACAAATCATCCATGACCATGAAAGTCACAACCTCTTTCACAAAACCATTATTAATTGAAAGGTACTCCTCATCAAACTTCTTTCCAACACAACGGGTTTCTCGGTTCATCGGTTTCTTGCAACGAGAACAAAGAGTTGTTTTATCACATGTAACATCATAACTACATTTTTTAGGGCAAACATAAAGCAAAGTCTCTCCTCCCATGGCTTCTTCATCATTCTCCTCTGTCTCTTCTTCCTCTTCATCGTCATCGTCCTCGTCATATTCTTCATCTTCCTCTTGATCCTCATCGTCCAACTCAGCCGTGAGAATAATGTCAGAGACTCCACTTGAAGTTCTTAGAGCTTTTTGAAGTGGGGGAAAAAGGTGAAAGATTTCAATTGACCATGTGGGAGCAGATGGATTTAAGAGAATGTCCTTAGTTTGGTGGTCAGATTGCATGTAATTGTGGTTGAGGTTTTCTACACTCTGGTAGAGGTTGCCTAAGCTCCCAACCATTTCGTTCTTGCTGAGAAGCTTTACTACGTTGCCTATAGGCAAGCATAGCATGTTGATAAGAAAGTCTATGACGGGTTTAGATGCTTCAGCAAAGAGAACTCTTTCATTCTTTGTGTCAATAAGAAGTTTGAGGGTCAGTTTGGTGGTGGAAGAAGAAGACATATTGAAATGCACACGTTAAAAATCAATACCTAGAGACTAGTATTATTTATAAGCAGATTTCAATGGGTTGCCGTTCCACAATGTTATTAAATTGGGGGAGATGTATTACACTCTATCGTCATACGCTGAATTTGAATTGGAAAGTCCCCATGCAAGGGATAGATGGGTTTTCAATGATAATGAATGAATTACAAACTTCCATGCTTGATTTTCTGTTTATCCCTTTTTTTCCTTAGAAGTAGTACTCCGTACGTAGGCAGTCAACAACAAAAATTGGTTGATTGGGATTTGAGAGTAGTTCATATTCAAGGCATGACAAAAAAAAACATTTGAGAAAGGCACGAGAGATCTCATTCCTTTTATTACGAGTAAAAATCAAAATTTATATCAAGTGTTATAAAGAAGTTTCATATAAAGAGAAATTTTAGAAACAATATCTTTTTAACACCTTAGCACTCACTTCATATTGAGTGATGTGATCATCACTTTATGTAGAATCCATTTCTAAAGTGTGGTACTCACATGAATTTCATCTAACAAGAGAGTGTATGTTAGAGAAAGCGCAGGAAAGAGCGTGCACTCCTCTAAATAAAAAATGGATGTTCAACATTTTATAGATGAAAGGAGCCTTAAACGGTAAAACATAAGACTATTACTTTTCTCACCATATTCATTAAACATGCGCTCTATTTTTATTTTTATTTTTATTTTTGATACCCTTTACTCGGATTACAGAATTCAAACACATACAAAGGGGTTTTCAGATTAAATAATTCAAAATGTTGTATTGCCCAAATTTATAAAGCATCATTAGCGTATAAAATCAAGAAGACAGTTGAAATTGACCAAATTAAAAGGAGACAACAAAATGAATCAAATTCTCATTTTATTAATTCTCATTTCATCAAGAGATCATATCTTTTTTAGTACATATACATTAATGTTGAAGCTTATTACACAAAATTATTAAACACTTAATATTAACTCTCTGGTGCAAGAAGATGGAGGGGGAACGAGGCTGGTGTAAGCTTGTTTTGCTATCTTGGAAGGAGACTTTGATGATCAATATTATACCTGGTGCTAATTTACAAATTGGCACCTTGTCATCTGGCCATTCATACAATCTCTACAATAATATAGTAAGCTTTTTAGTAAGAAAGGTCAACAGTGGAAACACATTGTAGAAGAAAATAGAAGGAAACAATGTGAGATGGAATGAGAATTTGTGAGGGATATGTGGACATTTATAGGGGTTTGTTAAGGGTGATGCATATAGTGTAACAGTCCATTAATTATAGACAAAATGTGGTCAAACTAGTCTGATTAGTGAGGGGGCCCAAAAAATGTGTTCAATGAGTTAGTCTTGTTGAGCAAGTCACCTTCCACACTCTGAACGGGTTCAGACTTTATAATTTGAAGCCATTTGAAAAATATACGAATTATATAATTCAAATTAGTTTAAAACTCGTGCTTTGTAGGGTGCAGGACAATTCCAATTATATAATCCGAACCAGTCAAGTACATGAATTTTTTGTGGTCCACATTGCACTGAATGTTTATGTGGTCCACGATGCACTAAACTTCTATAAATTGGTGTGCTTGTTTCCATATGTTGTAAACAACACAAAATATTCATGGACACTTTAATTGTTGATCTAAACACCAAACTGGCTGTAGTTTACTACACTTGGGAAAAACTAATCATATTCAGGGTTCGAAACAATTGGGCTAAATCAATCGTTGACTCAACTACATAGACATAAGGATGGTGAATGGTGTTGCGTATTGACTTCTATCGACCAACTCAGCTGAAACCGTCCAGATCACCTAGATGAAGCTCAGGAAAGACGACGATGTGAGAATAGTGTTCTCAATATTTTGTTAGTACAATACTAAAAGACCAATCGAGTTGGACACTTCATTGGTTAGATCTTTCGAAGATGCTTGAAAATTTTTGATTTGGCCCAAAACATACGGAGAAATCAGAGCTTTCATGGAGGAACTAGATGATGAAATTAGTTTGGCTGATCAATTTTTGACCCAAAACCATCCTTTTAACTTGTTTTTCTCTTTCCCTTTTATTGAAAGAGGAATGCTAGCAACACTGCTTTTCACATCTATTTAGTTTTTTATTTTGTGATTTGGTCGTCTTAGTGCGACGTTGGTTTGTTCGTCGTCTTTGTGCATTGTTGTTTGTCTTTCTTGTTTCGTCTAGGTATTTGTTTGGATCAAATTGTCAGATTAGCTTTGATCCAATGGAGATCCAATCAATGATTTTGGCATCGTCGATGTTGCAACTCGGAGACTTGAAGATAGTCATATGTGTAGGATTTTGTACTTTGCTATTTTATGCTATTAACATGGATGTTGTGAGTTTGTTCGCAAATTCATCCTTTTCGTTTTTAGCGATTTTGTATTGTATTGAGTTACTCTACTAATTTGAATGAAAGAATATCATTTATTTTTGTCAAAAAAAAATTAATTATAACTTTTTAAAAAAATTTAAAAAGGAAATGCTAACTTGAGAGGGAAATATATTTAGGATGACGCTTTTTAAAAATGCAATCTTCAGAAGAATGTTAAACATTAAATACATACAACCATTAATATGAGGTTTAATAGCAGTTTTAGTCCCTTAATATTTTTAAAGTTGTGATTTTGACCCCCTAAGAAAAAAAACTATAAAATCGCCCCCTAAATTTTGCATCGGTGGCAGTTTTGGCCCCAAGACCAATTTTGACTCGATCTACGCTGACGTGAGGTGCCATGTGTTATTTTTTTTACCAAAAATTGATCTTGGGGGCCAAAACTACTACAGTTGCAAAACTTAAGGGGCGATTTTGTAGTTTTTTAGGGGGCCAAAATCACAACTTTGGAAAAGTTAAGGGGCTAAAACTACTATTAAATCTTAATACTAAAAGAATCTTTTAATTAATTACTACACTTTAAAAATTGTGACATTTCTACCATTTTTTTTTTTTAAATTCTTATGATAAGTTACTAGTCATTTCATTAACAACGTGTACCATCGGTCCACAACCTCGTTCCTATATGGTTGGCCTAAATGGCAGAGTAATTAGAGTGTTGTAAGCTGTGTTTGACTGAAATCTCGATTGAATACGTTGTCATGGGAATTCACAGTTGCCACATTCCCATGCTCGTAATAATAAGTACCAATTAATTTATTTTACAGACTTTCCAGTTTCTATATATTCCATCTACGTTATTCCCATGAATCGGCCTATATAATTCAATAATACAGCTTCTTGGTTTGTTATCATTCCAATATGGCTTCTTCTACTTCTTCCACCAACAAAGTGACCCTCAAACTTCTCATTGACACCATGAATGAGAAAGTTCTGTTTGCTGAAGCATCAAAAGCTGTGATAGATTTTCTTTTCAATCTGCTTCGTTTGCCAGTTGGTACTGTTGTTAAACTTTTAAACAAGAATGGCATGGTTGGTAGCATTGGTAATCTCTATAACAGTGTTGAAACTTTGTCCGATAATTATATGGAACAAGAACAAACTAAAGAGGTTTTGCTGAACCCCAGAGCTCCTATCTATTCAACTGAAATTGCAGGCCTTCTTCCCGCAAACAATACCGATGCCAACAACTTGGGAGGTCGAGGAAATTTATTCTATAGATGCAGAGGCGGCTGTAGTTATAATGTCACATGTGATAGCTCAACTCGTTGTTCCTGTTGCAGTAGTGCTATGAATGTACAAGTAAATTATGTTGGAAAAAAGGTTGTTGAAGATAACGTTTCTATTAAGAATGGTTTTGTGAAAGATGTTGTGACATTTATGGTAATGGACGATTTAGTGGTTCAGCCAATGTCAACCATATCAAGCATTACTTTGCTGAACAAATTCAATATCAAGGAGGTTGGTACCTTGCAGGAAAAGGTTGTTGAGATGGGAATGGATGAGGTAATTAATTATATTATTATTATTGTTATATTTTTCTATTTATATGTGTTTAATAGGTCATTGTATTTTTAAGTTTTAACATTTTGTTTTATTCACACATTGGCCTTTGTTTTTATTTTTCTAACAGGGTATCAAGTTACTCAAGGCTTCACTACAATCCAAGGCTGTCTTGACAAGTGTTTTCATCAAGAAAGATGTTTGAGGAAGAATATATTTGACTTATCTGTTTTGTTTTGAATCTTCAAGTTACTATAAGAGGATATGGCATTATGGTTTTCATCATGTAGTTTTTGATTTCTGATTATGCTTAATGTTTCCTAATTTATTCTGAATGGTTGTTTTCTATGAACTGTGGTCGTTATTATGTTCTTTGTTCTACCTATATTTGAAATAACTTGGACTTTCATTAGCATTATATTGATGATTTCCGGTATAAACATTGAGATCTTATTCATCTCTATCTATATAATATAAATTTAAGACCTATTTCATGTTCCTTAATGGAAATAATTCTCTACTCTTTTGTTCTTGATATGTGTTACTACATTTCAAAATTTTAGAATTTCATGAAGTCACGACATGTGTCACTCTTATATTGTTTTATTCTTATGCATTATTTTTGGAATTATTATAACTTTCCGTATTAATTTTTGTAATTAGTTTTTGGAACCATTTGTATAAATTATATTAGATTACTATATTATATTATTGTATTATAATTATTTTTGGCAAAATTATTTGTATTATAATGTAGTGCAATATATAAATTCTCTCAAAAAAATTAATAATGATTTCTTAATAAAAAAAATATTGTTGTATCATTGACCGATTGATACCATATCAAATTGTTTTATTTGCCAATCCAATAATATTTTTTTTATGAATTAATAAAATGAACGAATGTTTATTCTTATTTTCATGATGATAATGGACTAATAATATTGTGAGACAATTTTATTATCATATATTTTGTAATTGATATCAAGGAATGATTTTTTTTTTTAGTAAATTAAAGAATAAAATTTGAACGATATTGCTTTAAATAATATCATATTTCACCTATAATAATTTTTTTTTTGGCTCATTGGAAAAAGATTGAGAATTTGAGCTAATTTGAATTATTGTATCAGTTGTCAAATACTAACATAAATGTCTGATTGACAATAATATCGCAATCCACAATCATGGTTGATTGGAAAAGATTTTATTTCCTCAAAGTGTTTATTTTGGGATAGGAAAAATTCTTATAAACCATGCAAACGTCTATCAGGTGTGCAGTTTTTTTTTTTTTTTTGGTCAAGTAGCCTAGTGGCTAGAGCTCACACAATTTAATTGTGGAGAAGTGGAGTGTCCGGGGTTCGAACCCCGGCTCCTGCATATAATATGCAATATCCCTACCAACTGAGCTAAGCTCACGGGGATAGGTGTGCAGTTTTTATTTGACCGAAAAAATAAAAGTTTTTGGAATTTATTGAAATTAAATGGCTGATTGTGGAGAAACAAATTTGAACGTGATACTTTTTGAATTGCAATAAATTCATCCCTCTCTGTTTGGCAATAATATATATATTAGTTTCCTTAAAAAAATGGTGCATGAGTTTTTTTTTTTCAAGTAGTCTGGTGGTTAGAGCTCGCACAAAAAAATTGTGGAGAAGTGAAGTGTCCGGGGTTCGAACCCCAGCCCCTGCATATAATATGCAATATTTCTACCAACTGAGTTAAGCTCACGGGATAAATGGTGCATGTGTTTTATTAGTCAATAAAAGGAAACTTTATTTATTTACTGGAGACCATTAATCATTTGGATGCGTTTGTGATTTGTATATAAAAACGTTTTAAAAAAATTATAATTAGCTATAAATGCTTTTGGTCAAATTTATTTAAAACGCATTACAAGGTAAAAAAAAAATACTACCTCCGATCTTATTTACAAGAGACAATTTATTTTTTAGATACATTGAATAATTTATGTATTTGGTTTAGTTTCTTGACTAGATACATACATTATTCAATGTATCTAAAAGTCAACTGTCTATTGTAAATAGGACCGGAGGGAGTATTATATTGAAGAAAAACACAAAAAAAATAAAAAAAAAATATGTTTATTGCATATTACCAAAGTACCCGTAAAATATGTCTATAAATTAGACATCTGAATCTACACTATTGCAAATCACACACTCTCATCACTTTTTTTTTACTTTTCATTTTAGTTTTTCATTGTTTATTCTTTGTTGCTTTGCACAATCAAAATTGAAGTATCATGGTTTCATTTGTCATCCTATGATTCGTGAGAGATACGAGAAAATGCTAATTTAAGATTTTAGACATGTTTAATTCTTATTTTTTGTTGTATAACGTGTAATCTTTACATTGTTTCATATACGATTAAAAAATTAGACCGGTCATGATTGTTTAGAGATATGAATTGTATTTGTAATTGATACAAATTTTATTTGAGAGACATGAATTGTGATTTTTTATTCTATTAAAATTTATGTGAATTTTATTTATGTAATTTTTTTTATTTTAATCAAATTCTGTTTTATAAATAAAAATTTACTAAACAAAAATTTATAAATACATGTGGCACTCGAATTTGTTTGACTGATTTAAACTTTAATGCTAAATTTCAATTAGTATTTGTTTTTTTTTGTTTTGAAGAAAGTTACTATTTGTTTATACGAATTTGTTCATAACATTTTTAGTTAGACCATCCTCAACAGAGCACCCTAAATTAGGTGCTTACATTTATTTCATATGTCCACATCATTCATTTTATGGTAATACTTAATAAGCACCATTTTTCTCCAACCTAGCACCTCAAAATAAATTATTAAATAGGTCCCACAAATAATTTTATATCATTACATTTTAACAACATTATATTTTTTATTAAGATTTATTAAAGAAAAATGAAGAGAGGGTGCTTCCATAGCCACCCTTCTCCATAGCCACCCATATATTATTCTCCACAATGGGGGTGCCTATTTAATGTGGTGTTAAATAGGTGAAGCATTCACCATTGTGGATGGTCTTACAACTCACAAATTTCACATCTTTTGCTATAAATTGTGCTTTTAAGTTTCAACATTTTCACACAATTTCGAGATTCATGATAAAATTTTGAAAAACTTTCCGATATCACTCTTTCATTTTATTTATTTTTTCTTCTTATTCCCATTTTTTTTCATAGATCTAATTCTTAAAAATTGTTCGATTTATGATATTTTTTCAATTGGAAAAATAATTAAACGAACTTCTCTCTATTTTTCCTACCTTCAATTCATCTTGATCTTTATTCACCTGATTTTAATTGTTGCAGAAGTGGATGTCAAATGACGAATCTGATGAAAGAATCAACCACTACAAAAAAATATGCATTTTGCGACCTTTGAAATGGCTGATTGCGACGGTTAGAACCATCGCAAATACATTTGCGACGGTTCCCCAACGACGCGGATGTTGGGGTCGCAACTGTCTTTTGCGACAGTTCAAGGGTCGCAATGCATAAAATTTATTAATAAAAAATTCATTGCAACAGTTTAGAACTGTCGCAATTGGTTGATATTATTAAAAAAAAAATCAGTTTTTTCCTGAATTTTTAATAGAACTTTTTTCTGAAAAAAAAAAAATATATAACAAAAATAATTTTTATGACCAAACTAAATTAATTCATAATAAAAGATATGAACAAATTCATAAACTAAAATATGAATTTTACATTTACATAAAATACAAACAAGTGATACAATAAGGTTTCTTGAGTTCCTAACATGAAAATAATCAATAATGTCACGCAAGTCATGATTGTAACTTATTGCGCAATTAAACTATAATTACTTTATGATATATTTGTCAAAAATAACCACTATGGAATAGCATACATGTGATTGAAACAGATCTTGCCAAACATGATGTGCAATTTCTGCCAAAAGACTATAACCCAAGGGCCTCAACATCTCAAAGCATTCTCGCCCAATCCCAAGTAGATCCCTGAAAGTTTGAAAATCTATGAATTAGAATATGTTAGATAAATTTGTATGCTGTCAGACTTAATTTCCTCTTATTGTTCTAAAATTCTTTATAAATTAGAATAAGCGTATGTTGTCATGGTGTAAGGCCAAATTTTAGCCATGCTCCTGACATGCGTGCATTTAAATCACAACTCTGAAATTTCTAAAACATATCTAATATTGTAAGCAAAAACAAAGGAAGCTTAATCTAACAGTTAATCATTTGACATTAATATTATAACTAAGTAAATATTTTTGATGAAGTTGATCTCAAAGACTCTCAAAATCTAGAACAAAAGGTTCAAGTGACATACCTAGAGGCTTATTGTTAGAGACTTGGCTACTTGCCTACTAGTTTTTGAGGTTCATCATTTGGAATAAGTACATTCTTAACCTGTAACATGTACATACCACAATGGTTAACCATTTTGTAAAAAAAAGTATTTTGATTTAGTTTGACATAATGCTACCAAGTCCTTTACTGGACTTTGTATGGTCATCCACCTTAAGCCATCTTCAATGTAATTAGGTAGTTTGACATACAACATCCAATGACTTTATTGAATATCAATTCATTAAACAAATTGTATTTTTATTTAACAATTCCAAAGCCGAATATCAAGACAAAAAAGTGAATTATAAAATATGGTCATAAACAAGGATAGAGGGAATTCCACAACCTTGTACTCCTCATCTTTAATCATAAAAGGGGTGAGCATTTTTGCAAATTAGTCTGGCAATATTTCAATCCATCACAGTTTAAAGTAAACAAAAGCATTAGATAGCAGTCAAACACACACACATGTGAACCTAGTTAATCTCAAAAGGGCTTACATATATAGTTACACACAAACACATTCACATCACAGTTATACACTTGTGCAAAACATTTATAAATCTTCATAAAAATAATATTCATCTCCAAAAGAGCTTACATAATTACTTTATGCTAACTTCATTCATCAAATATCCAACAACTTGTTCCTTCAAAAAACAATATCCAACAACTTCCTTGTATAATATTGACTTTTAATAATCAGTTCAGGTTTGATGAAGCATCAAGACATTGCAAGTCATCACAATTAGCATAACAAGCAAAATAATCAATTATAATGAAATCCCCAATATCTAATAGCAGCTTTTATAACCCTTCACTCTAAAATAGACCCCTTTTTTTACTGAACAATCATAAGTCAAATTGCTGGCTTGTTAATAAAAAAATTCAAAACATTCATCTACATGCAGGTAGCAGGGGCCTACTACTCATTCACTTTCACATTCCTACTTCGAATTGCGTCTATAGTTCCAGCCCTAACAAGTTTAAATTTAAATCTAACTACAGAAATCCCAAATAAAAGATAAATTCTATATTGTAAGACAGAAGGAAATCATCAAACAAGGGTGTACCTCCATTTCTGCATCGTCTTTCAATAGTAGTACAGCGTGAAGTAGTACAGCGTACCAAAGCAATTCAATCAAAGTTGATTGAATTGATAACAGCAGCACCTAACAGAAGCACCAACATGAACTTTAATTAAAACAAATTAAAAGAAAGTAGTACAGCGTACCAAAGCAATTCAATCAAAGTTAATTGAATTGGTAGCAGCAGCACCTAACAGAAGCAACAACTTGAACTTTAATTAAAGCAAATTAAACTAGCAATTCAAAGAGATTGGTATCGAAACAGAAGAGCCACATGCAACATGGTCTGGTTATAGGTATGGAATACGGGACAAAACAATAAAACGACAGCAACAATTGAATACGGCAGCCAAATGGATTTGGAATATATGTGTAGTAATAGCAGCCGGAAAAGAAACTCAATTAGAATAGCAAGCAATATGAAGTTGAATGAATTATAATAAATAAGTGCAGTAACAAGAAAACTTATAGAATTGAAACACGTATCAGAACAGATGTGCAAAACAGCAACTCAATTGGAATCAATAAAAATAATAGGTAGCAGCATTTCAAATAAAGGGAATTGGGATAAAATTATGGGAATGAAAATTTAAAGGTACGGTGACTTTCATTGAAAAGAAGGGTATGCTAAAGAAAACTAAGCTTTCGATTCCAAAGAAAACATGCTTTAGAATAGAATTCTTATCTCTCTAGTAGCCAAAAGTTTCAAAAGAAATAATAAAATATAACTGAAAAACTAGTGTTGAATAGTAAAACTAAAACAAAAACCATGTGAAGCCCTTTTCTGATGAGTAACATCTCCTTTTATAGCTCTGAAATTGCAACCAAATCAATTAACACCTCAAATAAAGTAAACAATAGCATTAGATAGCAGCCACACACACTGATACATACGCGGAAAAATGGTAATCACACGATCAAGACTATACTTCAGCTGTCAATAAAGGAAAAAGTTGTGAGAAACCCCTCCCCACAAACTGTCATGATTTTACAAAGCATACTAATGAGGCAATGATAAACAAAATACACAACATCAAAAACCAAATGAAAGTAAGCTTACTTGTGTAGTATACCCACTAAACTCCTGTCCGAGAGTCAAAGGTGTAGCATCTTGAGTATGAGTGTGCCCAATCTTGACTATATCTTTAAATTCAATCGACTGGTAAAATTTTTTTTTTTTAAATAAAAGCACAAAGTAAGTTAATACTGATATAGTCAACACACTGATAAATGGGATCTAAGGAGAAACAATTGCAACACAAGTGTCTCTAGTTTATAAAATTCCATCTTAGAGACTAAGATAAAGAAAATTTTTATGAAAGTTACGAGGTTACTAAAATGTTTCCTGTCACAATATATTGTTTGCAACACTCACTTGCGAACCTTGATGATAAATAATTATCACAAGAAAGGGGGTTTGAATTGTGATGTAATAAAAATTACCTATTAAAAAATTCTCAACAGAAACGTTGGTGATTTAAATGGAATTTTAAATAGATATAGTGAAGGTGTGTGACTAGTGCAAATATAAAATAGATAAGGAAGAAGGATCACACAAAAGAGTTATCCTGGTTCACCCAACGTGGGTTAGTCCAGTCCCCACAATACTTGTGAGATTTTCCACTAGGTAATTGAGTTATGACTTAATCTCAATTCCTTCTTTCTTTTTAGATCTTTCTGATCTTTACAACACTTTCTTTCAACCTTCACTTGGCCAAGTCACTTGCCGTTACGAGCAAGAATTTTTACAACCTTTCTGCACACTTGCAGATTCTTTTACAATAGTATTTGAGAGTATTAAACTTCTTCAAAGATTTAATACACAAAAGAGCTGCTTGCTCAACACAAAGATATAGTTCTTGAGTGACTTGTAAACAAAGAAATTCTTGATGAATATTGTCTTTTTTTCTTTTGCTCAAAAGTTGTTTTTCTCTCTTGCTGAAGTCTTCTATTTATAGGAGAAAAACTCTTGATAAATTCTTCCTTTCTTGCAGCGCAAGAATCATGGGAGCCTTTGAGATGAAACTGTTCCTTTCAAAGTTGAGATCGATCTCTAAATCTGCTGAAGCTTTCCTTTGTACTTTGTTTCTTGCTACGTGAGACATGAGCTTTGTACAACTCATTTCCTTTTCACTTGTTGCTGTAACATAAGTCTTGAGCCCAAAGAAAAGGCTTTTCTTGTACTAGGTAGCTTTCTTGTCATGTTGTGAGGTGACCATAAAGTGAATATCCAAAGGTTCATAGTTTTGTATTTGTCTTACACTCTTGATGTGTTGTCGAAATTATAGTGGTCATTCTCATGCCAACCTTTTTGCACATGACATTAAATATGTTCTTTTTGTTCATATGTTCATTTGTAGTAAGCTTCAAATAATATTTCCTTGTCATGATATAGTTTATGCTTGAAATATTTATTGCTTCCTTAAATGTAACATTCCATTGCTCTGTACGTGCTTGGCCTTATTTGAACTTAAATCCATATTTGAGACCAATGCTTGAGATCAATCTCTTCATCATAACTTGGTGCTTTCCTTGATAATTGTACAATGCTTTTATACCTTTAACTTAAAAAAAAGATACTCAAGAGCACAAGTTATATAACAATTAAAATCAGAATTAATAAAGTTTAATTTAATTAGTTTGTTATCTTTAAAACTAAAAATAGGGATTTAGATTTTATATCAACAAACCTAACCTACTGCCATCTGAATGTGGCATGCCTCCTAACCTAGTGCTCACAAATAAATTAACTTGTTATTCAAAGTAGTTATTGACTTTATTTTTTACTAGAACAATAACTCTCTGAGTTGCTAAACATTAAAAGACTAATAGAATTCAAAGATAATTGAGCATAAAGTATAAACATATCATACACTAAGTTAAAGTGTAAAGTTAATATCATACACTAAGTTAATATCATTCAAAGACTAATATCATACACTAAGTTAGTGTTTTCATGTCCATAACAGAACCAATAAATTTAAGATTTGACCCTAACTAATAAGCCATTATAGGCGGCACACCAAAAACCCCAAAACCTCCTAATCGTGATGCAGGAGTATACGGCCATAGACCAAAACAGAAAGGGAGCTCCAAGCAAGAAAACAAAGCAAAAAATACTGCTATATAGCACATACCCCTGCATCACAACCCAAAACCATCAAACGAGAGAACAAACCACCACTTCAACATAAACACAGTTGCTGCACCATCTGCTACAGCAGCGCCTAACCCATCTACAAGCAGCCCACACTAGAAAATGACAGCAAAAGCCAAACAAAACCTGCTGACATCCCAGGCACACCTTCCAGAACCGTAAAGCCATTGCTGAAACATCACTGCACAGCAGACAAAACCGACTCCCAACCCCATTAACGACAAAATTAACGCACCAAGCAATCCCTCGGTAAGCGGGATTCAAATGATATACTAACGACAAAACAAACCGAGACGGTAAGCGGTGTAACAAATAATATGTGTACCCAAACGTGTTATGTGTATCCTCACAGGTTATGGCTACATAACTAACTTAAAACATGTTAACTTAAAACATTTTTCACTGTACCAGAAGAACCCAAATCAAATTTTCTGAATCAAAAACTTAAACCAAAGGTGAAGGATTACATAAATCAAAAAACCCAAATCAGAAACCCTAAAATTTTAAATCACAAATTAGCAGCAATAAAATCAATTTAGCAAAGGTAATTCACTAACCTTTCAGAGCAATAAAATCAACGGTGATGGATTGTGGACTGAGTGAGTTGGAATTTGAGCAATATTGGGTGTGAGAAGAATCTGAATCAGCTATTGGACTGATTGTAGAACCGATTGGACCGATTCAAAGCAAGGTTTGGGTTTGGGAAGGAGACAAATCTGAATCGAGTGTCTAGGTTTGGAGTGTGAGAGCGATTGAGTTGGTTGCAGGCATAACGAGGAAAAAGAAGGGGTGAGTAGCGATTGAGTTGGTGAACGAGGAAAAGGGGTGAGGAAGAAGAAGGGGTGAGGAGCGAGTGAGTTGGTGAAGAGTGAACGATGGAGATGGGTGAGTTTGCGATGGAGATGGAATGAGTTGGCGATGGAGATGGAGATGGAGTGAGTTGGTGAAGAGTGAGTTTGCGAGTTTGGGGAAGTGAGAAATGGGGGAACGAAAATTTGGTAAAGCGGGGAATGAAAATATACAACGCGCCTTCTAATTAATTAACCAAAAAAATCTGCGACGGTTCATCCTAACAGCCGCAACAACTGTTGCAAAAATGCACTTTGAGGCAGTTGCAAGGTAAGGGTCGCAGATGAAGTGTCGCAATTTGCAGTTTTTCTTGTAGTGAACATACTGTGTGAACTCTGAAGAAATTGGATTAAACACTTTGATTAGAATGATTTTAATAGTTTTTAAGTGATGGTTATTCTTTTGCACAACAATTCATGTAATTAATTTTAAAAATACAATTTAATTTGTATTGTAAATGATATTTCACATTTCAAAATAGTGATGTTTCTATAGAATAATGATTAATGATTATGTTGTGTAACACCCCGTTTTCCCAACATAAAAATTTCATAAATTAATCAGAGTAAAACACCTTAAACGGAATGTTACACCTCTTTTCTTTAAAAATCACAAATGGAATAATTACATAATTATTCTTCAAATTTCAACAACGTAATAATTAAAACTTTGCAGTGGAATTAATTCAACGACAATAAAAGCTTCAACAATATGTTCCAAAATTGATACATAAAGGAATGATAAACTTAGCAACAATTTCTCATCCCGTTACGTATCAAAGCCCTAAGACATTTGAGCCACCACTCCTACTAATCTTTATTACCTCCAAGTTACCCATACGAAGGGCAACATTTTCAAACAAAAGGGGTGAGATTTCACAAACAATAAATAATAAGCATATAATTCATCAAATGCATCTAACAACTTAAACTCCATCAATTAGTAATAATAATTCTTTCAACGACTCCTAAACCATATCTTGTACTCATTATATCAACAGTCATAATTCGATATCATAAACAACATCATTTAACATCATAATCAACATCTTAATCATAATCATATAACATCATACTCATAATTCGTATACAACATAACAACTTCATAATCAATGACATAAACAACGTAACAACATCATATTCATAGTTCATATACAACATAACAACATCATTAATTCGTATTAACATTCTCCATCAAGCATCTCATTAACAACTCATGGATAGAAGACAACTTAGCAACTATACGTAACATCATCATTTCATAATAATAATTATTCATCAAACATTTTATTAGCAATTCATGAATAAAAGACAACTTATCAACTTAACATAACCATCATCAAGTACATTTAACAACTCATAGATAACATCATGTAATCATCATCACAACATTCATAATCGTCATCATGTAACATCATAACAACCTCATATTCAACACCATAAACAGTCATCATAACATCATAATCAATATCATAATCAACATCATAACAACATAATTCATCATATCATAAACATCTTCTCATAATAATATAAACGACACAACATAATCATCACATCATAATAATATAAACAACAACATATATTCAACAATAATGTTCTTAGTTCTTTAACTTTAGTAACACTTACTAATTCAACCAACAACGACGACAACAACAAGATTCAGCAACAACGAGCAAGTTATGGTATTCCACTTCCACTCTTTTTCTCACTGTTTCTCCAAGATTTAACTTAGAAAATTGTAAAAGAAGTATTTTCTCAATATCTCGTAAAAACAGACCTGGAATAAATTTTAGTCTTGTTAATAACTAGGGCATGCATAATAGTACCCTGGCCCCTGTGTATAAATTTATGGCATAATTTCTGAAATATTTTCATAGCTATTAGTAACCGTAAAAGGGAAAAAGTGTACGTGTTTGCATTGATAGTGCTATGTACTCTAGTTTTAGATTGTTTGGCTGTTAGTAGCATATTTTGATCAATTTTAACCTAGTTTGTCAATTGATTTGGTTTGTATCAGTCACCTGATTTTAAAAGTACATTGTAACACCCCGTTTTTCCAATATAAAAATTTCTAAATATTTATCAGAGTAAACATCATAAACGCGATATCACATTCAAACAAAATCCAAAAATCAGTTAATTAACAATTTAACCTTCAACAAAATATCTTAAACATTGCAGCGGAAAATTAATTCGAAATCCATAAATCGTTTTGGCACGTAGGCCCCATCAAAATATCTCAGTTAAATATTCAAAATCATAAAATATCGTAGTTGTTCACGCAAGAGAATGAAGCATGCATATCATAGAACCCCATCTCGTTACGTATCAGAGCGACCTAGACGACACAGTGAGGCAAGGCCACTCACGACAGCAAACTGCACACTAAGCACGATCACCTGCAAGTTACTCATACGAAGAGCAACATTTTCAAGCAGAAGGGGTGAGATTTCATAACACAATAATATTAATCAATATGATTCAAAATCATAATTAACAACATAAACAATCTTAAGCATCATTGCATCCTTGATAAACAATCATCAAGTAATCACGTCATTTTAATCATCATCAATAACATAACATCTTTCGACTCGACAAATGCGACAATGCAGATCTAAACCTCTTGTATGCACGTGGTACCAATCAGGGCATGAGCCCCAACAGTTTAGTATTAATATACTTTCAGGGCATAAGCCCCCAACATTTATTTGAGCAAATGCTCCATCGTGGTGAGGACTAAGCTCCAGGGCATGAGCCCCCAACATATGAATGCTAATGCATGGACTCAATCAATCTAAAACAATCTTAATCAACAACTCAATATGCATCCAATAATTTGGAGCTCAACAACATCTTAATCATCATGTATAGACTCATGCAACTTAGTTAAATAACGGCAGAAGCATAATCAGATCACAACATCATTATAATTTCATCACAACAATTCATTTTCAACAACATCAAGTTTATTCAAGAATAAATCAAGTAATGCATTTAATCATTAAATCAAATTACAAACTGCTTAATAATTCATAACAGCTTCACAGGTCTCAGTTAACATCTCAAATAGGTTTCTTTACTACCTAATGTCCATTCCTAATCAATCCATACAACTCAGGTCATAACATTCCCAAAAGCACTCAGTTCTGGAAGTGCTCGCGAGGCGACAGCATCTGCTCGCCATGGCGAGTACAAGCCAGGTTTCCAACTACGGTTGTTCCAGGTTCAATCTTGTTCTAAGTCATCCTCTAATCTTTAATACACAACTAAAGGCACTCAAAAGCATCTAGGGTTCAACTCAAAAGTCAAAATTACAAAATTCGACAAGCTCTATGGTCATGCTCGCTATGGCGAGCTACGACTTGTAACTCGCGAGGCGAGGGGTGTTGGTGCATATGGCGAGCGATGAACTTCATCACTCGTGAGGCGAGGATCATCGTTCGCCAAGGCGAGCGATGAATGTTGGCTCAGGCAGAATGCAGTTTTCTTCAAAAATTCATGTAAACTCATGGTTTAAAGTCTAATTTCGATTCCAGAATTCATCCTAAACATATTTTAAGGTCAAGGGACGTTTTCTACAACAATCTAATTGATTTCTACCGTTTGATCATCAATTTTAGGGATTTGACCTAGTTTTCGATTCCTCCAATTCAATCCTAATTCTTGCTAATTAATCATCACTAATCAACATTACTGAATCATTAGTCTCACCCTTACCTTATTTTGCAGAAATCGCAGCCCTCCTCTTGGTCTTCTCCCTTCTATGGCTTTTTCCTCCTTTTCCAAAGTTTGATCGTACGTACAAAGTGTTTTCTAAACCTAGGTCTTTCCTTTTTATATCTCTTCCTAATATCTTATCTTATCTCACTTTCTCCCCCAAAACTCTCTAAATTCTCAAAACAGCCCTCAACTAAATATTTTATTTTATTTTCAAATCTTATTTTATTTAACAATAAAATAAGTCTCATAATCTCATCAAATCATCAAAACACATCAAAATCATCCAAATCATCTATACCGTCATAAATCAACAAAATTCACACATATATTATATAAATATAATATAATCGTCTAAACTCGATTAAATAATTAATTAAACGAAAGTGGGCGTTACAACTCTCCCAAACTTAAAAGATTTTCGTCTTCGAAAATTTACCTCAAGAAAACAACTCTGGATAAGACTCCAACATCTTACTCTCAAGCTTCCACGTCAAGCTTTCACCAGTCGCTCCAGCCCAAACGACTCTAACAAGGGCTATTTCCTTGCCTCTCAACGTTTTCACTTTTCGATCATCAATCCTCACCGATTCAGTCTCTACCGTAAGGTTGTCTCTAACTTGCACATCATCACTCTGGATCACATGAGATGGATCCAGAACATACTTTCGAAGTTGCGACACATGGAAATATCATGCAAATTCGAAAGATGCGGTGGTAATCCAACTCGATACGCCACCGTTCCAACTCTTTCCGATATTTGATACGGACCAATAAATCTCGGAGTCAACTTCTTTGACTTCAAAGCACGTTCAACACCAGTCACAGGGGTGACTCTCAAAAACACGTGGTCTCCTTCTTGAAACTCAAGATCTTTCCTACGCTTATCATGATAACTCTTTTGTCGACTCTGTGACGCTTTCATTTTCTCTTGAATCATCTTAACTTTCTCAGTAGTCTGTTGAACAATTTCTGGTCCTAAGACCACTCTTTCCCCTGACTCAAACCAACACAACGGAGTTCTGCATCTACGACCATACAAAGCCTGAAAAGGTGCCATTCCAATACTAGAATGATAACTATTATTGTATGTGAACTCAATCAACGGAAGATGACTATCCCAAGTTCCTCCTTGCTCAAGAACACACACTCTCAACAAATCCTCTAGCGACTGAATTGTCCTCTTTGACTGACCATCTGTCTGCGGATGATATGCCGAACTCAATCTCAACTTCGAACCCAAAGCCTCTTGCAAAATTTTCCAAAATCTAGAAGTAAATCTTGGATCTCTATCTGATACAATGCTCGACGGAACCCCATGTAACTTCACAATCTCCTTGATATAGATATCTGCCAACTGGGCAACAAGAAAACTAATATTAATCGGTAGGAAATGAGCCGACTTCGTCAATCTATCTACGATTACCCAAATTGCGTCGTTCCCTCTAGGAGTATTCGGCAAACTCGTCACAAAATCCATGGATATACTATCCCATTTCGACTCTGGCACATCTAAAGATACCATCATACCAGCAGGTTTCTGATGTTCAATCTTCAACTTATGACAAACTAAACAGGAATACACAAACTGTGCCACATCACGTTTCAATCCAGACCAGTAGAAAATCTTCTTTAAATCGTGGTACATCTTCGTAGCTCCCGGATGAATACTCAAACTACTTCTATGACTCTATAACGCCCTCTTTGAATTATTAGATTTATTTAATTATTTAATTGAGTCTAAAATTTATTAAGAAGAGTTTAAAATATATTTATTTGATTATGTGATTTATTAAGTGGCTTATGTTGTTATTTAATAGATTAAAATTTGAAAATAGAAATAAGATTGAGTTGAGAGTTTGTTATGAGATTTTAGAGAGTTTTGGGGGAGAAAGAGAAATAAGATAAAATAGAAAAAGGGTTATAAATAGGAGAAACCTAGTTTAGAAAAAACATAACGTACGATCAATTTTGGAGAAAAGGGAGAAAAAGCCGAGAGGAGGGGGAAGACCTAGGAGTGCTGCGATTTTCATCTATAAGGTAAGGGTGGGACTAACATTCAATAATCTTAAGTCATTGATTCTGAAAATTAGATTTAACATGTTGTAGGTTTTCGTTTTTGAGAATTTGAGAATTAGGGTTAAAAGTGGTTAATTGATGATTTTCTAAAATAATGTTTTTGGTCAAGTTTTATATGGTTTTGAGTCTCTTTTGATCTATATAAATGCTTAGACAAATTTTGGAATCAAATTTGGGCATTGGGAAGTCAAAATTGGGATTTTTGGGTGAAAAATTGGTTTTTCCCGAGAGCTACACCGTGACAGCATCTTCTGTTTCATGTTCTTGGGTCTTTTTCACACGTTTTCGTTTTGAACTGGGTTTTGGTCTAAAAATGAAAGTTGTAGATAATTCAGTTAGCTTTCCAATGGATTTGGTTTGGCGTAAAAATGATTTTTGGTTTAGGAGTTATGATGAAAATACTCCAAGGAGGTCTTAGTGAATTTTTATGAATTTCAGCACAACTTTGTCCGAATTTGAAATGAAAACTGGTATTGATTGGTACAGAATTGGTCTTAGGTGTAAACACTAAAGTTGTAGGTATGAATGTTAGCTTTCTAATGCCGTTGGTTTGACTTCAAAAGGATTTATAGAACTTGAGTTATAGTCAAATTACTGCACGTAGGTAACAGTGAATAATTGAATATGATTGATGAATTAGTATATGTATGTATATGTTGTGAATACGATATTGTCCATGATTGATGAAGTGTTATATGTATATATGATGTTTTAAGATGTTGATGATTGAATAAGATGTGATACATTGTTTATGTGCATTACTTGAGATATTATTGAATATTTAAGATGTTGTTGAATTGCAATTGATATTTTTATGTCTTGCTGTTGATGTAATTTGCCTATGCTGCTATTGTTAGTTAACTAAGTTGCATGAGTCAGTCTAAGTTGATTAAGATGTTGATAATAATGTTCCAAATTATTGGAATATTTAAGAGGTCGTTGAATTAAGATGTTTAAGAGGTCGAGTCCATGCATTAGCATTCAGCGATTGGGGCTTGATGCTCCGGAAGTATAATAATACTCAAATAGCGATTGGGGCTTGATGCTCTGGAAGTATAATAATACTCAAATAGTGATTGGGACTTGATGCCCCGTATTGGTACCACATGCATATAAGAGGTCTAAGTTGCATAGTCGAGTTGAGGTTGCATTGTCGAGTCAAAGTCGTTGTTGATGAATTATCATCCATGAGTTGTTAAGTTGTTGTTGAGTTGTCTTCTATCCATGTGTAGTTAATGAAGTACTTATGAATAATTATGATTATGACATTGTTATGTTGTTTGTGATATTGATTATGATGATGTTATGATATTGTTATATGTGATGAATATGATGTTTATGTTGTTATAAGATGATGTTTATGATGTGATGATTATGTTGTTATATATGATGAATATGATGTTAATGATGATTAGAAGTTGATTGATGATTTAATGAAGTATTACATGAAGTATTATTATTGCTAAGTGATGAAGTTTAAGTTGTTAAATGTAATTGATGAATTATATGCTTAATATTATTATTTGTGAAATCTCACCCCTTCTATGCTGCCCACCATGGGTAACTTGCAGGTAACCAAGAATAGTTGATGTCGTGTGAGCTTTCTCTCTCGTGTGTCTTAGGTGCTCTGATACGTAACGGGATGAGAACTTTATTATTGCTTTTCTATTCCTTACGTATTGTTTTTGAAGAAATATGACTATGTTTTTAGATTGGATTTTTATGAGACATTTATGAAGAGGCCTTCGTGCCAAAGACTGTTTAGTTATTGAATAAATTCCGCTGCGAAGTATTAAAGATTTTGTTATCGAATTTTAAAGGATAAATAGTTATCTATTCAGTTTATGATTTTAAGAAAAGAATGTGACATTCCGTTTATGTTGAAATACTCTAATTATTTTTATGAAATTTTTAAGTTGGGAAAACGGAGTGTTACAGACTCTCTTCAAGAATCATTTTATTCATCTCTGCATTGTCAAGAATGCAAATCCGACCTCGGAATCTCAACACACCATGGTCATCAACTTTAAAGTCACCATCTCCAGTCTGATTACTAGCAACCAACAAGTCTACAAACTTGACGTCAGCTTTCTGTGCCTCTTTAATACTCTTCAGAAATTCACTATCAATCGTCAGCATTCCCAGTTTCACACTCTGAGGTGACCATTCACAAACCAAACTCATATCTCTAAACTGTTCAAGTAATTCGAACTCTCTAACCATCATAGCGGACATATGCAATGTCTTCCTGCTCAAGGCATCTGCAACAACATTAGCTTTACCTGGATGATAATTCAAACCAAAGTCGTAATCCTTCAACAATTCTAGCCATCTACGCTGCCTCATATTCAATTCCTTCTGATCGAACAAATACTTTAACCTCTTGTGATCACTAAACACCTCAAACCTCGAACCATACAAGTAATGTCTCCATATCTTCAATACAAAGACCACGACCGCAAACTCTAAATCATGCGTCGGGTAATTCTTCTCATGAATTCTCAACTGTCTTGAAGCATAAGCTACCACTTTACCATCTTGCATAAGTACACCACCTAAACCCAACTTGGACGCATCACAGTACACCACAAAAGGTTCATCGGACTTCGGCAAAATCAAAACCGGAGCAGTCGTCAAACGCTTCTTCAATTCACTGAAACTGTTTTCACATTGAACATCCCACACAAAGGCTTTACCTTTACAAGTCAACTGCGTTAGCTGAAGTGCTAACTTAGAAAATCCTTCAATAAATCTTCGGTAGTAACCAGCTAATCCCAAGAAGCTTCTAATCTCAGTAACCGACTTAGGAGTCTCCCATTGCGATACTGCTTCAACTTTAGACGGATCCACTGCAATACCATCAAAATACCATCGTGTTCCAGTTGCTTCAGCTGCTTAGTAGATAAGAACTCTGCACCACTTTCCTCTTCGACGGAAGAGAAATACACTGACTTGCTAAAACAGTTGATATGAACATGGTTGTACTCTAACCAATTCATACCAAGAATCACATCCATACCGCTCAAAGGTAGACAAACTAAATCCATTTCGAAATCGCGACCAAACATAGACAAAGGACATCTTAAATATACGAGAGAAGTAGTTACCGAACCCTTAGCTGGAGTTTCGACAACCATCTGTCCATTCATATCAGACAAATCAAGACCCAAAGCAGAAACACAATCGAAAGCAATAAAACAATGTGTAGCACCTGTATCAGTAATAGCAACTAATGGAGTATTATTAATATAACAAGTACCTCTGATCAAACGATCCTCATTCTCTGTCTGAGTACCAGCCAGAGCAAAAACTCGACCCGTAGTAGGCGCCTTCTTAGGCTTCTTGCATTGGGAACCAATATGACTCTCTTCTTTGCAGTTGAAACACACGATATCACCATGCTTGCATTCAGCTAATGTGTGACCCTTCTTGCTACACCGGAAACATTTCTTTACCTCCTCAGGACAAACATTTCTCTAGTGGCCTTTCTCGCCACAATTGAAACAGGTAATCTCAGCAGGAACATCCTTATTCTTAGGCTGTCTCTCCTCGACCATTCTCAGTTTGCCCTTATCAGTAGGGGCACTATATGGCTTAGGGCGACTCTGCTGGCCCTTAGTCTTCCGCTCATTAACAACCTTGTAATGAGCTCTAGTGTCCTCCTCATAAATTCTGCAGCTATTCACCAAATCTGGAAAAACTCGGATCTATTGGTATCCGATCGCCCTCTTAATGTTAGGCCTCAAACCAGTCTCGAACTTGATGCATTTCGAGAACTCAACAGTCTCAGTAGTATAATGTGGATAGAACTTTGCCAATTCCACGAACTTGGCAGCATACTCGGTTACAGACATGTTTCCTTGCTTCAGCTCATGGAGCTCGATCTCTTTCTTCCCGCAAACATCTTCCGGAGAGTATCTTCTTAGGAACTCTCTCCTGAACACAGCCCAAGTCACAGCAGTTCCATCTTGCTCAAGGTTAGGCAGAAGGCTAACCCACCAATCATCAGCTTCCTCAGCTAGCTGATGCATACCGAATCTCACTTTCTGAACTTCCGTGCACTACATCACACGGAAAATCCTCTCAATCTCCTTGAGCAACGTCTGGGCTCCATCAGGGTCATATCTTCCTTTGAAGGTTGGAGGATGATTCCTCATGAACGTCTCCAACATCCTGGTCTCAGCATTCACACCAGCATTCGCGTTAGGTTGTTGTCCCATAGCTTGGGCAACAGCTTGTAGGGCAGCAGCTAATGCAGCATCGTTCCTTCCAGCCATTCTGATATTCTACAACAAGTAGCAACAACAACATAAGATAGTAATACAAATATTACTCAGACTCGACAAGACTCTTCTAATTGGCCGGACGCACCGACCTGCTCTGATACCAATTGTAACACCCCGTTTTCCCAATATGAAAATTTCAAAACATTTATCAGAGTAAACATCATAAACGGGATATCACATTCAAACATAATCCAAAAATCAGTTAATTAACAATTTAACCTTCAACAAAATATCTTAAACATTGCACGTAGGCCCCATCAAAATATCTCAGTTAAATATTCAACATCATAAAATATCGTAGTTGTTCACGTAAGAGAATGAAGCATGCATATCATAGAACCCCATCCCGTTACATATCAGAGCGACCTAGATGACACAGTGAGGCAAGGCCACTCACGACAGCAAACTGCACACTAAGCACGATCACCTGCAAGTTACTCATACGAAGAGCAACATTTTCAAGCAGAAGGGGTGAGATTTCATAACACAATAATATTAATCAATATAATTCAAAATCATAATTAACAACATAAACAATCTTAAGCATCATTGCATCCTTGATAAACAATCATCAAGTAATCACGTCATTTTAATCATCATCAATAACATAACATCTTTCGACTCGACAAATGCGACAATGCACCTCTTATATGCACGTGGTACCAATCATGGCATGAGCCCCCAACAGTTTAGTATTAATATACTTTCAGGGCATAAGCCCCCAACATTTATTTGAGCAAATGCTCCATCGTGGTGAGGACTAAGCTCCAGGGCATGAGCCCCCAACATATGAATGCTAATGCATGGACTCAATCAATCTAAAACAATCTTAATCAACAACTCAATATGCATCCAATAATTTGGAGCTCAACAACATCTTAATCATCATGTATAGACTCATGCAACTTAGTTAAATAACGGCAGCAGCGTAATCAGATCACAACATCATTATAATTTCATCACAACAATTCATTTTCAACAACATCAAGTTTATTCAAGAATAAATCAAGTAATGCATTTAATCATTAAATCAAATTACAAACTGCTTAATAATTCATAACAGCTTCACAAGTCTCAGTTAACATCTTAAATAGGTTTCATTACTACCTAATGTCCATTCCTAATCAATCCAAACAACTCAGGTCATAACATTTCCAAAAGCATTCAGTTCTGGAAGTGCTCGCGACGTGAGAGCATTTGCTCGCCATGGTGAGTACAAGCCAGGTTTCCAACTACGGTTGTTCCAGGTTCAATCTTGTTCTAAGTCATCCTCTAATCTTTAATACACAACTAAAGGCACTCAAAAGCATCTAGGGTTCAACTCAAAAGTCAAAATTACAAAATTCGACAAGCTCTCTGGTCATGCTCGCTATGGCGAGTAGGGTTGCTCGATGTGGTGAGCTACGACTTGTAACTCGCGAGGCGAGGGGTTTTGGCTCGCATGGCGAGCGATGAACTTCATCCCTTGCGAGGCGAGGATCATCGTTCGCCAGGGCGAGCGATGAATGTTGGCTCGGGCAGAATGCAGTTTTCTTCAAAAATTCATCTAAACTCATGGTTTAAAGCCTAATTTCGATTCCAAAATTCATCCTAAACATATTTTAAGGTCAAGGGACGTTTTCTACAACAATCTAATCGATTTCTACCGTTTGATCATCAATTTTAGGGATTTGACCTAGTTTTCGATTCCTCCAATTCAATCCTAATTCTTGCTAATTAATCATCACTAATCAACATTACTGAATCATTAGTCTCACCCTTACCTTATTTTGCAGAAATCGCAGCCCTCCTCTTGGTCTTCTCCCTTCTATGGCTTTTTCCTCCTTTTCCAAAGTTTGATCGTACGTACAAAGTGTTTTCTAAGCCTAGGTCTTTCCTTTTTATATCTCTTCCTAATATCTTATCTTATCTCACTTTCTCCCCCAAAACTCTCTAAATTCTCAAAACAGCCCTCAACTAAATATTTTATTTTATTTTCAAATCTTATTTTATTTAACAATAAAATAAGTCTCATAATCTCATCAAATCATCAAAACACATCAAAATCATCCAAATCATCTAAACTGTCATAAATCAACAAAATTCACACATACATTATATAAATATAATATAATCGTCTAAACTCGATTAAATAATTAATTAAACGAAAGTGGGCGTTACATACATCAAAATCAAGTTTTCTTTTATTCTTTCACACCGCACAGTCCGTTCACAAGAGATTGATGCAGACCAACGTGTTGAGATGACGGTGGATGATTTTTTCGTGTAATGCATCTAGGTTTGCTTTAAGCTTTATGTTAGGCATCTAGCCTTTTTCCTTGAAACTTAATAGTCACTTACTCACTTATGAACAAGTATTTTGCAGATATGTAGGACTTGCCTTTAAGTATTTTTACTCGGTTTTTTTTATCATTATTATGACTACCAAATAATATTTGACATCCAGGCTTAAGTATTTTGTGAACTTAAAAACTTTAAGTCATCTATGACTATATGGAATTTATAACATATATTTAGAATTATTTTTCTTTTGGTAGAATCAATCGATTTTGATTGCGATTTTACGATTTTAGATTTTGCTATCTTATATCGATTCTACAAAAGTAAGTGAGTAAAATCCTTCGATTTTGATTGCGATTTTACGATTTTCGATTTAACTATTTTCTTTCAACCTGAAGCAAAATCTCAATTTTGACAACCTTAATGATGTCACTTTGGTTCATGCTCTACCTCTGGACAAAATTTATTTACTGTTTTAATAAGTTTACCTACTTGCCTAGTTGTAACGACAATCTATGTAAAGACAATCTACTTACTACTTTATTACTTAATGGTTTTGTGCAGTTGCCAAATTTAATCATCAATATTAAAGGGAAAGATACACACTTTCTTATTGTTCTACAGTAACATGTGTGAATGGACATGTGGCCTAAGGTTAATGATCATGAGGAAATTATTCCACCATTATACAAGAAAGGCCTAAGTAACCCTAGGAAATTAGAATTAGGGAACATGATGATAACAGATTAAGGATTAAAGTGGCCGGGTGTTGCTCATAGGCGTATCAACTGTGACTAGGGTTGGGAATAGGCCAGGCCGGCCTACAGGGGCCTATGGCCTGGCCTGTTTAAGTCTGGCCTGACCTGACCTGTTTATTAAAAAGGCTAGGCTTAGGCTTTTTAAAAAGCCTATTTAAGTAAATAGGTCAGGCTATCAAAAAAGTCTATGAGGTCTAATAGCACTACTAGAAAAAGCAAAATTAGCGAGGGAAATTAGTGACGGAAAAAATAAAATTCCTCACAAATTCCATGGTCGCAAAATTTAGTGACGGAATTAGAGAGGGATTTCACGTTTTCCCTCACAAAATTTCCCTCACTAATTTTTGTTTTTTTAGTAGTGTAGGCCGGCGTGTTTATGCATGTTAGGTTTCATAGTGGATGTTTTAAATAGGCTTTAAAGCTTTATAGTGAAATAGGCTTTTAAGGCCTTATAGTAGTGATAGACAAGTATTACACTGAAATAGGCTTTGAGGTCTATTAAGCCTATTTAAAAGTAGATAAAATGGAATGTTTAGTGGCTTTAATAGTAAGTAGGCCTGTAAATAGGCTTTCAGGTCAGACCAGGCTTTTAAATAGGCCAGACTAGGCCAAAAAAATAGGTCTATGAAAGGCCATAGGCCAGGCTCAGGCTTATCAAAGCCTGGCTTGGTCTGGCCTATTCCCAACCCTAACAGTGACCAATTTGGTTGTAACTCAAGAAAATGTTAAAAAAAACCTAGAATTTTGAAGCTTTGAAAAGAAAGGTAACAACAATTGTCCTATATTTTGTGTTGTTTAGGTTTATATTAATAATTTACCTAGTTTGATTTTTGACAATTCTGAATTTATGGCAACTGTTTTAATATAGAGAACAACAACAACAAAAAGTACTTGTTTGGAACCGGTCAGAAGACCAACCGTACGTCGACATGTGGCCGCACTTGCACTTCCTTAAGACTCCGCATCTAAGGCGGCACACCAGCTTGCATGCACCGTGCCATATAGGAGCGCCAAGGTACATTCTTACACAGTCTTTCTCAGTTCCATTGCGAAGACTCATCGCCGCCATACCGGAAGCCGTTACCGTCACACCGGAGCACTATTTTTCGTCGTTGCCACTCATCCGTTCTCGCCGGTCATGGAGTAGATGCTACAATTGAACATCTTTTTGCTACATTTTCAAAAGTTGAAACTCAAGTGGTTAATCGCACCATTCCAGATTATGTCATTCCAGTCATATTATTGATAACTATTCTAATACATGTGACTTCTAACCCATCAAAAAGGCAAGTGTCGTGAAACACATCAAATATGCAGCTCCAAGAAGGTCTAGTGTTGATCAACCATTTGTTATTAATTATGAACCAAAAGATGGTGTGATGACTCAAGAGGATGGTTTTATGACTCTAGACGAAAGTGTGAAGAATCATAAGGCTTTAAAGAAGGAGACTTATTATGTATGTCATAGGAAGAGATTTCAGGGAAATTTATGAAAAAGATCCTACCATCTAGATGTTGTTGTGTTTATTAACGGGTACCATTTTCCAGATTTCGCCCACATTACATGGTCATTTTAAAAAATTAACCCATGATTAATTTCATCTTTAACTATGAAATTCACTTTGGCGTAATGAATAAAATATAATTTTAAATAAAAAAGTTAATTTTACTTTTCTTCTTTATAAAATTATGAATTTAGGTAAAGTCAATTTTTAACCTAAAACCAACCCTTCCTCTATAAAACCATTATAAATGTTGAGTCTATGATCAGTTTAACAATAACAAGGAGCCAGTGGCGCCGTTTCTCCAAATTCCATCTCTTCCTTTGTCTCCTCCCTTATTATCTTGCATTTGCAGAGATCTGGTAAAGTGATCTTTTATTTTATCTATCCAATTATCACTAGATATTTAAGATATGTTCGCACACACATATGTATACTTATTTTTTTGACAATCACACACACATATAGTTGAATGATTGAATTTATTTTGATGATCAATTAGGTAGGGATACATCAATTTTTGATTCATTGTACTCAAACAACATATTCATATATGGCGAAACACAAGTCATATGATTCAATCGATGACTAATTGCATCTTTTTTTGTTGGAATTTTTCTCCTATTTAATTTTGTATACTTTTTCCTCTACTAGATCTACAACTGATGCAACAAAGGTCGACTTATTGGCTATCATATCAAGTATTTTATTCGACGAGTGTGATTTCTTTGATTAAGTATGAGAAGATTATGTGCTTGTGCTTCTTTCAGTGAAGGTAAAAATAGTGGATGCACGTATCTACTGTTCCGTATTTACTATTATTTTTTAGTTTGATTAAATCATTTAATTTAAGATGTCTATTTTTCCTATGAATTTGTAGGATTTATCTTTTTAACAATGTTCAGTTAGTGGGTGGATGATAATAATGTTTAATAATTTTTCCTCAACATGACAAATTTTTTTAATTTTTGTGGATGGAACCATTTATATAATATGATATTATATGTTGTCAACTGTCAATATGCGATTATGTCTCAAAATGTTTCTTTGTTTTGTTAGATCGTTTGATTCTTTGTTATTGTCTTGTGCTAATTTTCATATATATGACATATAATTAATCTTGCTTAGTGAAGTTTTTTCTATTAATTAAATATATATAAGAAAACATTAAATAAATAAAAGCATTTGATCAATTAGCATTTGTCTAACTATTTTTCTTCAAAGTAAAAATGAAGTTATTTCTTGCCATGTGGTGCAAGAGGAACCATGCAAAGATGACATAGAATCATTAGAGGTTGTCCATCAAAATGAATTGAAGTAACATTTGTATATGTTGTGTGTGTAGTTAGGTCATTTCATAAATATAGTGGTAATGATGCATCCGAGACATTTGAAAATAATGATGAACTCTCATGATGATGAATGTCATGGAGTCTTATTCTTCATCAATAGGCTTAAGACATTTTTTAATTGTGTAAATAGAATTTATTATCATCTCCTACCTATACTTTTACTATATATAATTTTTACTTGTAAAATTTTTGTGATGTATCGGCACACAAGTAGCCATATAGCCACAACAATGGAAAAAGACTTTAGTGCAGAAAGAGGTTGGTGGAAGTAATTGTCATTTGTATACAAAGCAAAGAAAGTAAATACAAGATTATAGATGCATGAGTTTCAACTATGACAACTTATATTCCTTCATCGAAAGTTTTACTTATCTCCCGACGAAACTCCAATTTATCAAAAATCACTTTCGTCCCGGAGGGTTAACACCAAAAAAATATCATATAATTTAGAGAATTTTACCTCAAAAAAATTATTTAGAGAGCTGTTTTTCTCTCCCCCTACCAACATAAATTTAGAAAAACAACTCTTAAAAATAAGGGGAAGGGAGAGCCCCCCCTTTTTTTTTTGGACAACTTCTAAAAGTTTGCCTTGCATAAATATATCTTTCTTTTTTTGTACAAAAAAGAGGGTAGAGTCCTAAATATAACATCTTTAATAATGTAATTTGTAAAACATTGCAGAGATAATTTAGAGAGCTATTATCTTGCATATTGGAAGCTGAAGTTTGTTTCTGTTGGTCCTCTTTTCCAAGTGGAAGTCCCACAATGGACTGGTGTTGTTTATGGGAGTGACTCTAAATTGTTAGGCACACAAATTTGGCCTGTTAAAGATGATTCAAGACCTACTACAGAAACAGATCTTATTGGTAGAGGAAGACGAGGAAAGTGTAGCTGCAAATGTTCAAGGTTCAGTTGACTGTGTAAGATTCAGGATGAAGCTGAAGTTTGAATTGGGTTTTGCATTTTACCATTGAGGATTTGATAAAATGGGTGAGGAAGTTTCACATCAATGGACAGGTGATTAAGAAAAGAGATTTAAGGTTATAATGAGTCTAAAAATCCCCTCCCAAAATAATTCTTTTTGCAACAATCCATCAAGTTACTTTCAAAAGAGGGCAAGAAAAGACATGCTGAGTTATTACTTCAATGTATATCTTATTCAACTAAGAAGCTATCAGAATCAAGTGACTTCAAGGACCGTTGATAGTGATGATGACGAAATCGAATTTGAATCTTTTGGTGATGGTTTCGAAAACTGTTGGCTAGTTTTTGTGAATAGGCTTAAGTCTTTTCCATTTTTACTTATTCTACCTTGAAACTAATACATCACAAGGAATTTATGAAAGAGCATTATCAAAAGTACAATTAGTGTTTGTATTTGAAATTTATATATGAAAACATTTTTTCAAAGTTGCAATATCATTCTATAAAAATATTTCAGATCCAACAGAAGATCTTAACTATCATCGACTATCATAATCCCATCTATATCATTGATGCAATCCAATTTAATCAGTACTTCTCTCTTTGATATTGTACCATATACTTCTCTCATTAATGCAATCCATTTTAATAAGTACTTCTCTCATGATATTGTATTATTCCTGAAATTCTGGCACGCAGTAAAGATGTTATACACGATGTTACGACAAGTGTGATGTCAAGAATAATGTCAATACTTCGTGATAACACAATTAATCTAACAATAGATATGGACAAGAAATTAAAAAAAAAACACAAGTTGTTTGTTGACCTAGTTCGGTGCAACTTCACCTATGTGTGGGAGTTACCAAGTCAGGAAGGAAATTCACCAAGTAGTATCAATTCAAAGCAAACATAAAAACCCTTGGTCTACTAGCTTATCACTTAATCACTATCAGTGCAATTTCTACTATGACTCTCGTAGTTCTAGATATGGGAACCTTCGCCCACTTCTTCTTAATCACAGATTCAGTCATCGTCCTTTTAGTAATAACAAAAATATAGACACTCTCCTAATCCTAAAAATCAACTCGTGCTTACAAGCTTTGAGTGATTTCGAAGAATTACAACTCAACTACAAAGTCCAGCTCAATGCATCAACGTGATACAAGAGTGGCTCACAAATAACAAAGAACCGACTAAAACCCTAAGTGACTATTTTGTAAATGATGGGTTCAATGATCAATTAGGTCTTGAGTCTTCCTTTATATTGCTTGATTGCATAATGGACTTGATGCATAAAATCGGCTAATCATCGTTGAATCACGAGATTTCAGCACAAAATATTCTGAAGTAGATCCGATGTTTCCTTAAATGTTGCAAGAACCTTTTTAAGGACAAAGGTAAGTATAAACCGCCTATCTCTTCTTCTAGAAACATGCTTCTTGGTCAACTCTTTATGTGAATGAAATCTTTAGAGAATATTCAGGAAATCTTCACGTTTAAAATAAATATCCAAGTAAGCGGAACAAGGCACGCTGTGATGTCATACCAACATGTTAAGACATCTTGTCTGACATCTTGCTGGAACTATTGTTTTAGCATAATGTAGCCAACACATGTCTACAAAACCCAACAATGTTTTGTTTTATTCTATTGTTATTTGTAATGTGACTCTTTTGGTTTGTTAAGTTTCTTTGGTGCATATATAGCGAAGTATAAGTCATTTCTCTGATTTTATCATTGATTAGTTACATCTTTTTTTTTCGATTAAATTTTCTTTTGTTTTCTCTCTATTAGATCAACAAGCTATGCAACATAAATCGATACAAAGGATATCAAGTATTTTCTCTGACGACTGCGATTTCTTTAATCAAATATGAGAACATCAAGAAAGAAAGATGAACTGTTCTAATGTTCGTTTTAATGAAGGTAAAAATAATGTGTTTTTTTATGTGTGCGTGTCCTCTTTCACATTTACTATTATTATTCATTTTTGCTTAATATTTTAATTTGAGAAATATTGTCAATTTTTTCTATGAATTTGTGAGATTTATGTGGGTGATTGTAATGTTTTATATATTTCTTCCAAAGCTACTTTAAAATTTAGCCAGTTTACATCTTCATAAAAGAGAAAAATCTATGTAAATTGAGAAACACCTATCATCTTTACGGAGGTAGAGCAATTGTGGAACCTAATGTATAATGACAAATATGTCACAGTTATATCAATCTCTATTGGTAACTTTTTTTTTTCTTTCTGTGGTGGTCGAGCTTTGAGCCCCGTACCTTATATATATATTATGCATTGTCCTTACCAACTGATCTAAACTCACGAGGACGCTCTCTATTGGTAACCGGCAACAAGGAGACACTAACCCTTTCTTTATTGAATAGACAGTTGAGTATTCAATTTTCCAAGTGAAATCATAAAAAATGTCGTTTCTACTTTAACGAATTTCATTGTCAAATATATAAAAATGGAAAGTACGAATGGAAAATATACCATTTAACTCGGCACACTTTTCTTCAATTTCATGTTTGAACTAGAGAATGTATTCACTACTAACATCCATGTTATTTAAAGTTGCTGCAATATCCGTCCCTGTCTTTGCTCGACTTTGCGTGAATGTCCGGCTCTCTAATTTTCTGTTGTATTGCTTCATGATATTCATTGCTCATCAAATTACTAGCGCCGCTCAATACACAAAATAACTGATTTTTGAAGTGGACATAGCTAAATGGCTGCGACAAAAAATTATAGTTAATGTCCAAAACTGTTTTTCTGCGTATTAGAATCTCCTATAACTAAACCTCTCTTGGATCAGGACCCTCGGGTTCTGCTCCATCTGCACGCAAGTTGTATGCATTAATTTTAAAATGATAGCTAAGCAAACTTCTTATATTCCATGTACTTATTCAATATAACAAAACCCTATGAATCACATTTCTCTTGAAGCTCACATGTGTCATATTCAATACCTATGGGTAAGGTTGTTAAAATTGGGATTTTATTTAAGTTCAAAAGGGAATCGCAATCAAAATCGAACAAATTTACTCAAACTACATTTATATAATTGATATGGGCCGGACAGCAAAATCAAAAATCGTAAAATTGCAATCAAAATAGATGGATTCTATCAAAACAAAAATAATACTAAATATATGTTATAAATTGCATATAATCCTGACTCAAATTTAAAGTGCACAAAGCCTAGACAACCTAGACAAAGCCTAGATGCCAAATATTCTTCAGTAATCCTGATAATGTTAAACAACATAGACAAAATACTTAAAAGACAAATCGTAAATGCATGACAAATATGATGATGGATTGAAAGGAATAGACAATCTAGTTAGGTAGAGTTCATTTCAAACTGGATGCACGGTAAAGAGGTAGTGTGGTGTGAAAGAATTAAAAAACTTCTTTTATGTATTTATAGAACCGGTCACGAGTACAAACCAAGTCAATTGACGATCCAGGTGAAAATTGACCTGTATCAAAAAATGTATATACTCCTTCAAAATCTTGCGATTTTGCATGGATTTCACGATTTTGATGCGATTTGTTTAGCATTTTATATGTTTTGGGATTCTGCTATGGATTTGAATCATTAAAGGAGAGTAAAGTTACAAAATCCTAGGCGTCCGGATTTAAGTCGGGATTTTTACAACAATGCCTATGGTCTGTTTATGGAGATTTTACAACTATTCCATGAGAAACTTGGAGAACATGCATGAGGCGGATTAGGTCATCCAAAGCAAAAAAAAAAAGTGCATTAAGAATGTTAAAACTAATTACAAAAAATGGAAGAAAGAAGAATAGATCTGCTGTTCGACTTATGCTTGGTTTTTCTTTGGTCAGTGTCGTTCTGATGGATAAGCTTTTTTATGACATTCTTAATGTCATTAGGTTCTTCAATTATGAGGACATGATATTTAGATTTGATTGTATAAATATTATTTATTAATAGTTAGATATACCATATAATTACAGTACTATTATTGCTTGATTATTTTTTAATTTTTTTTTTTTAAGAAACTATTATTGATTGATGATTAGTGTAAATAGTTCTTCTTTATTGATTGTTTGGCTTTTTGCATTCAAAATAGTCCGGTAGTGTAAAAGACATTGTAAAATTCTAGCGCACTTGTTTTAGTATGTTCTGTACGATGTTTTAACGTTTGCAATGTTCAGTTCAATGTTTCAAAATCACGCGATAAACAAAAATAAAATCAATAAAATAAATGACAAGAAAGTAAAAAACACAGTGAGTTTGTTGACCCAGTTTCGTGACAAACACACCTACTCTGGGGGCTACCAAGTCAGGAAGAAAATCCACTAGTGTAGTCCTTATTCTATAGCTCTCAGCAAATTCCTCGTTAACACTAAAGACCTAGGACCTACCCGTATAGACTTCAACCTAGAAACTCTTAGATCTGAGATCTCATCTCACTATCTTAATGGTCAGTCACAGCCCATGTGACCTATCAAACCTAAATTGACTCAAAGTAGAAGTTACCTTCAAACACAAATAACTAACACCTTGTTTCACAACTTCGGTGTAGTACACAAGAGTATCAAACTAACACAAACAGTCCTAAACAAGTATCACAGACAATACAAGAAAGTCTCAAAAAAGGTTCTAGACCTGCATCACAAACGATACAAGAATAAAGCACATAAAGACTCAAAAACCAATAAATCTAAACTTTTTAGTATGACAGCTTGGGTTAAATACTTATTTGGACTTCAGCACAAAGCAGATCGGTTCAGCTAATCTGCGAAACAGAAATCAGAAACAAATATGAAAAGTCCTAAAATGTCGGAACATCTTTAGGATCGTTCCAACCAATAACAAATATTTCCTAAAATATAAAATCTACTTTAGAAATATTCCACCGCTGATTCTGTATAGATATGCGCGTTGTTTGGTCAATAAGTTAAGGAATTATTGTTTCCTTAAACAATAAAGGGCACGCTTACAAGTATGCATGAAATCAGGCACACTGAACCATGTCAGGATGTTAGATCATCGTATCCAACATCTTACAAAGATGCCTAAACACATGTTGAAACATTGTTTCTAACTTATACATCAATGATATTTGTTTTAGCAACAATTTAGCCAATACAAATACCCACACTCTTCTCTCAAAACAAATATGACTTAAAACATTCTGTTTTTCACCCTTGTGTATATAGTTTAAGTGATCTTTGCTCTATAGCTTCGTAGTGTTGTCAACCTCGTGCTACTATTATTGGTTTTATCTGTTATTTTCTCGTTAGTTTGATTTGATGATATTTGCTTCGGAATTCCACTTTTTTTCCTCTGCATTATTTTCACTTGGTGAACTTTGTAATGACTTAAATTATGACATGTGAGATTATAACATTTTCTGTTTACATTTTTTAGCAACGTATCTCTTTTGGATTATCAGCTATGCATCTAATATTTAACATGGTTGTTAGTTGGTTTAACATTAAGTCTTAAGTTTAAACAACTTCCAAGATCATGATTAAGGCTTTTTTCTATTATAATTTTTTGAAACTTCAGGTGCCAATATTGCTATTATGCACGTACAAGGAATATAAGTATAGGGACACCGACAGAGAAATTGATGAATGCCTTTACAACACCGCTAAATGGCGAGTCAATTAAAAATATTTCATATAGACATGTGACACTATTCGCCAATGTTGGATTCTTCAGTAGGATGTCATTTTGGTGGCTGAATTCATTGATGAAGATAGAGAAAAAATTATTCACTTTTTCTAGATCAATTGAACAATGAGAAACATAAATTATTTATCGATGTGGGACTTTCTTCGGTGCCCCTCATTATCTTTTCTAAGACCACTACAAGAATTTTGGTTTTTATTGGGGAAAATAAACCCTCATTTATACAATATATCCCTCAATAACACACATTAGTGGCGGATTAGTGTCCCTCAGTAATACTGGTGTCAGTAATGTTACTGACGGAATTTTCCCTCATTAGTAATGAAGAGGTAGTTTTGACAAAGCATTACTGAGGGAATAACCCCTCAGTAATTACAGACGGTCCCGTCTGCCGTCTGTAATTACTGAGGGGTTATTCCCTCAGTAATGCTTTGTCAAAACTACCTCATCATTTTGTGTTTGCATTCATTCAACAATATTTGCTGTCAATTATTATTCAGATATGTCTTTAAGATCATTGCAGAGGATCCGGGCTGAAATGACCATTTGCTGAATTTAAGAAAGGAAAAGTATTTATTATCTTGTCCATTTTTATACTCCAGATTTTCCCCCGAATCCATGAGAATGAAAACTAAATCGGTTTGATTAAAAACTGCCGCCTACAGAGAGTATTATAATTAGTGTATATCCACTATATGATCAAGAAAATTATATCAACCCGAGCACAAAGATGCCGAAGAATGAGAGAGATACCAAATGCAATAAAGACAGTCCCTGCTTATCTCAGTAATTAGCATCCACACCGTGCATTCATAGAAATCCATGAATACTACTTCCCTCAAAAAACAGAACCATAGAGGTGCATCATTTGAAAGAAACAGACCTCATTAAGAAGTTTTTTGACAGCAGCAATGTCACCATTATTTAGCCTAAAAAATGCTATGAATAAAATAACTGACATAGACATGGACCCTACACACTACACCGACACTGACATGTCACATGTAATAGTTCAAAAATATGATATAATTGAATTTAACAACGTGTGTCCAACACCAAATACACCTTCAATATGAAATGACATTGCTGCATGAAAAAGGGCATGATTTGATTCATGTAGGTGATAGTTTGAATAGCATTGGACCATATAAATAAAAAACAAGACAGTCATACCAAATATCCGTGAAACGCTGTATGAATCTTGATAAATGACAATTCTTCCTTGGTCTTTGTGGGGTAATGAGGCATACTCGTGAGACGAACAACCTCGAAGCAGTTTGATCCGCAGCAACAGCAGCCCCTTCCGTCGCAGCAGTGACAAAAGCAAAAGACATTGCTTGTTTATTTTGTTCATTCTCAGTCAATTTAACATCTTCTATTGGTGGAACAGCAACTTGTACTTCTTCTCTTTCAACTTCTAAGTCTTTTTCAGTACTTTTTTTCTACAAAAAGTATTATCAAACAACAAAAAAGTAACAATCAAGTTCTGTCCTTTAATTTATTCTCTCTTAAACAATTTGTTTATGGACAAAGCTTACCAGTTCAATCCTTGTGGCCTGCATTCTAAACTTCATGAACTACTTATTTGGGGTTTGTAGCTCCTCCAACCGCATCCAATCAATTTTCCAAAAATTAAGTAATCAATGGTGTGTTAAGTCCATTTCCAACATCACCAATGTAGTAATTTACAATGCACATATTCATGTAAGAAAAGGTGGCGAGTTTTGAGGATAACCAATACATACATATAAGCCAACCCTCTAGAATATGAAATTTATAAGTGATTCTGGAATCACGGAATCTATTACTAAAATTTGAGACAGATACAGTAAATTCACCCTTCATGCCAACAATATTGAAATAATGAAAACATCAAACAGACATCGATAGCTCTAAACTTTTCAAACAAAACTCAGAGATTGCACCAAATCCAATACATAAATAGATTTTACCAAATGTTCTTCGCCACAACCAGTTATCTAATATACATATTTTTGTATCAAGTTCTGTTTAAGCGTGGGTATAAACAAGAAAAGATAAAATGAAACAAAAAAAAAAAAAGTAAGTAAAAGCATCCACAAGATCATACAGAATTCCCAATGATAAATCAATCCATGGAATATGAGAAATGACTCAAAAATACCATTACTAAAAATCTCCAGTGCATATAAGAAAGCATAATTCATAGATGTAAACCGAAACAACTTTCCTGAGGAAAAATCATGAAAATCAACCTGAACAAAAAGTTTATCAAATTTACCAAACATGACTAACACATTGTAACTTTGCGACAAATGCACAAGGTAAGGATGCCATCTTGAAGTCATTCCCTTACCCAATTCATATAAAATAACACTAAAGTAGATTTATCAAATAATCACTTGCAAGAACATTTATCAAACAGTTTGTGTTCAACCAGCAACAAATCAAATAAATGTAAACCGGAGCCATGAATTGCATGTAATACTTATGATCATCAATGCATTTTCAGCTGTTATAAAATGTTTACATTTACCAACCATATGGAATTACAATATTCACATATACACATATCTCAAAATAGGAATGTCACATATACCAAACATCTTCACATTTACATAGTACAAAACAGTCAGAGAGCAAAAATCAAACGCTTGAAATAAAAATTGGTTCAACAAAGAAAATTCCTCCTTTAACAAAACTATGTTTTGACTTTGGACATATGTATCACTATATAGAAACTTGAGTTCAGGCTACTATTAAAGAAACATTACAGAAAAAATAAAATCATTAATTATATTGAGAATGAAGTAAATAAAGCCATCCAACGAAATTCAACTTTTCTTTTTTTTCCTTTTCTTCCTTTTTTTTTTGTTTGTTAATCTTTAACTAGTAGCACTTTGAACAAAAAAAACAGAGAAACATGTTCTCCAGCAATAAAAAAGACCATATAAATCATCCCACCCTACCCGAACACATCAACTGTGGATTAAGAAGCAGTTTTGGTTAAAACAGGAACTAAGCTATTACAAGCAATTTACGAATTAAGCTATTACAAGCAATTTTACTATTGCAGCTTAATATCAAGCAATTTCAAGGAAACAAATCAAAAACAATTTCAAGCTATTAAAAGTTATTTTACTGTTGCAGCTTAATATCAATGAAACAAACCAAACAAAGTCATGACTTACCAATTCTAAACCCTAATTCCCCAATATCCCCATTCCCCAATTCCAAAACCATTCCCCAATTCGAAAACCCTAAAAAATTCTAAAACCCTAAAAAAATTCCCAATTCTAAACCCGAAAACAATCAATTCGAAAAATGAGAAATTAGTGAATCGAACGCTTACCATGGTTTTAGGTGATTGAGAACTGAGAGAGAGAATCAGTGACGGTGGCGAACTGATAGAGAGACAATCGGCGGAGCAGCGGCGGCGAACTGATAGAAAGCGTTAGCTGTGGTACACGTGTCGTTTTGGCATTGGCTCTGGAAACATTAAAGGACCAAAGTGATACCAATTAAATACTTATGGGACAAAAAGAGCATTTAAACTTTTTTTTATCATCTTCTTCATCTTCATCAAAACCTTCATCATATTCATCAATTAAATCCAGAAAAAAAAAAAAAAAAAAAAAAAACAGAAATGGTGAGAGAGATCTACTATCCACCGTCGTTTTTCTAGATTCAAGGTTTTGGTGAGAGAGAAAAATGGAAATGGTTTCAGGATCTTTTTGTTGAAGAAATGGTGGAGTTTGATTATTGCGCTAATCACCATGCTCCTCCAATTCTTCATGATTCGTTGTTCATTCCTTCACACACATCAAATTATTTAATTTCCTTTCAACAATTTAATTTAGCATCTTTTTCTGGGAATTAAAGTTGATATATGAGATTAGAGATTGAATGATTTTGGGTTCTAAATTGGTAAAGATTGAAAAGGATTTTTTTTTCTGGGTTGGTGTGTTGTTGATGATGAAGATCATGAAGAAGAGGATGAAAGGAGAAGGAAGAAGAGGAATAGTACAAACCCAAAGTTTTTTTGATATTATTTAACAGAATGGACAGGCAACGGAGATAAAGATAAAGTACTCAAACAATCTTTTTTTTAGTTAAGGGACCAAAGCGATACCAAATAAATACTTAAGGAAATGTTATATTAATATTGTCACTAATTATTACAAATATATTTCAATTTAAATTTATAAAAAAATAAAATAAAATAAAATAAAATGCATTATACATCCCAATCATCATCGTCTTCATCCGCTTCATCATCTTTATTTGTCACGGTCCCTTCTACCTCTTCTTCTACTTGTTGAAAATCGTCTTCATCTTCTTCTTTTTCTTCTTCTTCTTCTTCCCCAGGTACAACTTCTTCTAATTCTTCTCCATTAAAAAGGCGACTAAAAGGCTCAACTTCTATCACACCATCTACATTAGACATCTCATCCTCCTGATACGGTTCATCTATTTGATTTGTTTCAGCACTTTCAATTCGACCCCTTGGCTTTGTTTTTATTGCGACACACCAACCTCGTTTGTCTACTTTTGTGAATGGATAAGGGATATAGTACACCTGTCTGATATTATGGGCCATAGCAAATGGATCAAATGTCTGATATCTCCTGATAACACTACGGTTTTCTCATAATCGAGGTAAGTGTATGAAATTTATATTATATTCTGAATCACACCATAGAAATCCTAGTTATCACCATTTTCGCCAACACTTTTCATGCACACTCTGTAACGCCCACTTTCGTTTAATTAATTATTTAATCGAGTTTATGCCATTATATTATATTTTTATAATATATATGTGAGTTTTGTTAAATTTAGAGGAGTTAAGTTGATTTGAAAGATTTGACGTGTTTTGATGATTTGATAAAATTATGAGACTTATTTTATTGTTAAATAAAATAAGATTTGATAAGAAAATAAAAATATTTAGTTGAGGGCTGTTTTGATATTTTAGATAGTTTTGGGGGAGAAAGTGAGATAAGATAAGTAATTAAGAGGAGATATAAAAGAGATAGACCTAGTTTTAGAAAAACATTGTTGTACGTACGTTTTTGGAGAAAAAGGGAGAAAACCAAGAGAAGAGCAAGAGAGACCTTGGGGGCTGCGATTTCTACACATTAAAGTAAGGGTGAGACTAATAATTCAATAATGTTAGTTGTTGTAATTATGATGATTAATTGACAAAGTTAGGATTGATTTAGAAAAGTTTTGGATTAGGTCAAAAACCTAGAAATTGATGATCAAACGGTATAATGATGTTAGATTGATGTAGAAACCATCCTACAACCTTAGAATATGTTTAGGATGAATTCTGAGATTGAAATTAGGCTTAGAACCTGGTTAGATGACAATTTTCGTGTAGAAAGTGCATCAAGTCCGAGCCTAAATTCATCGCTTGTCATGGCGAGCTATGAATCTCGCCTCGCGAGTGATGAACTTCATCGCTCGCCACGCGAGTCCTTCCCTTCGCCTCGCGAGTCCTTTTGGTACAGCTCGCCACAGCGAGCAACCTTACTCGCCATAGCGAGCTAAGACAGAGAGCATGTAAGATTTTGCAATTTCGACTTTTTAGATGGACCTTGAGTGCCTTTGAGTGCCTGAACATACCTAGTAATGATTAGGAATGAATGTAGGACAAGATTGAACCCAGAACAACATTAGTTGGGGAGTTGGCTTGAACTCGCCATGGCGAGTAGATACTCTCGCCTCGCGAGCACTTCCAGATTGGAGTGCATTGAGTGTTTGTGCGATCTGTGTCACACGTTTTGATCAAGAGTGAGTCCCTTTATGGTAATGAGACCTAATGATGACGTTTAATGCAATATGTAAAGCCGTTTAAGATATGTTGATATTAATTGAGCATGAATTAATGTATTATACATTATGTAAGATATGAATGAAATATTATGATGCTATTGAATTGCAATTGATATAATGATATCATCCTGTTGTTGTGTGACTTGACTATGCTGCTGCTCTTATTTAACTAAGTGCATAAGGTCTATATATGATGAATAAGATGACGTTTATCTCCAAATTATTGGATGCATATTGATATGATGATTACGGTGAATTGTTGATAAGAGTCCATGCATTAGCATTCATTGAGCTTAGTCTTCACGACGATTATTACGAGCTTTGTCCTCCGCACGATTTATTAGGAGCTTTGTCCTCCGCACGTTTAAAGTATATTAATACTTATGATGACGATTGGTACCACATGCATATAAGGAGTCTAAGAGCATTTTCGCATTGTCGTGTCTAAGATGCTATGTTGTTGATGACGATTGAATATGTGATTACGTGATAATTGTTTATTAAATATGCAAAGTTGTTTAAGATTGATATGATGTTAATTATGATTCGAATTACATTGATTAATATTATTTTGTTATGAAATCTCACCCCTTCTGCTTGAAAATGTTGCCCTTCGTATGGGTAACTTGCAGGTGATCGTGCTTAGTGCAGTTTCCGTCGTGAGTGGCCTTGCCTTCACTGTGTCGTCTTGCTCGCTCTGATATGTAACGGGATGGGGCTATATGTTATACATGCTTCGTTCTATTACGTGAATAATATGCTATTTGTGATATTGAACTAACTCTTTTGAGATTATATTGATGGGGCCTGGGTGCCAAAACGTTTTATGGATCATGATATAATTTCCGCTGCGATGTTTAAGTTATTTTGTTAAATTATTATTTAACTGTTTTGGATTATGTATATGTGATATCCCGTTTTTTATGATGCTTACTCTGATAAATGTTTTAGGAAATTTTTATATTGGGAAAACGGGGTGTTACACACTCCACTATTTGTTGTTTCTTTTCCTTCAGTCCAACTTTCTGTAGGAAATTTGTATCTGTTGACAAAGTAGGTGTGCCATTGTCTAACACATGATTTGGGGCCATTAGATAAGTTCCTGAGATGTTTGATGATAGGAGCGGTTAGTGCCTGATGTACTTGTTGTCTGAACCATGATGGGAAATGAGAATTTTCCGAGTGATGCAGTGCACTGAGGTCCAGAAGTGCGATTTGGTACTCATCAGCTAGCTGAGGAAGCTGATGACTGGTGGGTTAGTCTTTTACCTACCCTTGAGCAAGAAGGAGCTGTTGTTACTTGGGCTGTGTTCAGGAGAGAGTTCCTGAGGAGATACTTTCCGGAAGATGTTCGCGGGAAGAAAGAGATCGAGTTCCTTGAGTTGAAGCAAGGAAATATGTCCGTGACTGAGTATGCTGCCAAGTTTGTTGAGTTGGCGAAGTTTTATCCGCATTATGCTACAGAGACTGCTGAGTTTTCGAAATGCATTAAGTTCGACAACGGTTTGAGGCCCGACATTAAGAGGGCGATTGGATACCAACAGCTTAGAGTTTTTCCAGATTTGGTCAATAGCTGCAGGATCTATGAAGAAGATACTAAGGCTCACTATAAGATTGTGAACGAGAGGAAGGGCAAGGGACATCAGAGTCGTCCTAAGCCGTACAGTGCCCCAACTGATAAAGGGAAACAGAGGATGGTCGATGATAGGCGGCCTAAGAAGAAGGATGCTACCGAGATTGTGTGTTTCAATTGTGGTGGGAGAGGCCACAAAAGCAATGTCTGTCCTGAAGAGATCAAGAAGTGTGTCCAGTGTGGCAAGAAGGGTCATATTGTAGCTGATTGCAAGCGTAAGGACATTGTGTGTTTTAACTACAATGATGAGGGACATATTAGTTCACAGTGTACTCAGCCTAAGAGGGCGCCGACTACTGGTAGGGTTATTGCTTTGACTGGTACTCAGACTGAGGATGAGGATCGCTTGATCAGAGGTACTTGCTATATTAATAATACTCCTTTAGTTGCTATTATTGATACTGGTGCTACTCATTGCTTTATTGCTTTCGATTGTGTATCTGCTTTAGGTCTTGAATTGTCTGATATGAATGGAGAGATGGTTGTCGAAACTCCAGCTAAGGGTTCGGTGACTACTTCTCTCGTATGTTTGCATTGTCCGTTGTCTATGTTTGGTCGTGATTTTGAAATGGATTTAGTTTGTCTACCTTTGAGCGGTATGGATGTGATTCTGGGTATGAATTGGTTGGAGTACAACCATGTTCATATTAATTGTTTTAGCAAGTCAGTGTATTTCTCTTCCGCCGAAGAGGATAGTGGTGCAGAGTTCTTATCTACTAAGCAGCTGAAGCAAATGGAACGTGATGGTATTTTGATGTTTTCTTTAATGGCTTCTTTATCTATTGAGAATCAAGCAGTGATTGATAAGCTACAAGTGGTATGCGATTTTCCTGAAGTTTTCCCAGATGAAATTCCTGATGTGCCTCCAAAGAGGGAAGTTGAGTTCTCTATTGATCTTGTTCCTGAAACGAAGCCGGTGTCGATGGCACCTTATCGTATGTCTGCTTCCGAATTATCTGTGAGAAAAAATATAAGTCTTTACCTTGATGAGAAAAAAATTTGTGTGGAAAAATGTTGAAGAAATTTAGTAAGATGGTAAAGAATTGTTTTAGAGAGATGATGTTTGTTGTGAATGAGAGCTACTGAGAAGGAGTATCACTGGAAAAAATCAAATTGCATTACATTACTGGCGGATTTGATTTCAATACTGACGGATTTTATTATTAATGGCAACCGACCATTACTGACGGATATGGCACATTACTGACGGATTGTTTGCTTTAATTACTGGCGGATTATATGGTTTACTGACGGATTCTCAAGTAACAACGTTACTGACGGATTATTCGCATTACCGGCGGATTATTTAATCCGTTATACTATTACTGACGGATTACGTTATTGCCTTGTACGATTACGTTATTGGCGGAACATTTCCGCCAGTAATAATTCGTAGGTTCTTTATTGATATTACATTGAGGGATTTTTCCGTCAGTAACGTTATTGAGGATTTTTTGGATGTTATTGAAGGTTTATTCCGCCAGTAATTACTGAGAGTCTAAATCCCTCAGTAATGCAATTTTGAATTGGTTAATATATTGGGGAATTCTTGTAGTGGACGTTCAATTTCTCGCGTAAAAAACTTAATGATACTACCTTCTTGTCTATTAGTAGAATTTGTCTCTCTATTTAATTTCGGGTATTGACTGTAATTTCAGTCTCAAATGCGTGAGAGCAATTTCAGAAGCTTAAAGAGCAATGCTCAAAATTGGAAGTTAGAAGCGAAGTTTATGCACACATCAGCCATTTCGTCCCAGGCCACAGGCCAAGTTGTTACTATCATGAGATAGTGATGAACTTGTGTCCGTTTATTGCGTTGAGTTTAAAAATTCTGAACGATGTTTTTTTTTGTTTTGAAATGCATAGGATAGATTGAATAGGTGAACCGATGAAGACCAAAACAAAGAGTGGAAGCTTTAGCTTTTAAACTTTGCGTTTAATGTCAAAGTTTGAATGTGACACTGCATGGAAACTGATTTTAGTTTCTCGTTTTAATTGCTAGAATGTTTGCATTTTGTACAATGAAGATACTAGAGACTGGACCGGTCTAAATGTGTTTGCTAAGAGAATGCTTATTTCATCTATCATTATATAATTTGATGTGTTTGCTAAGGGAACCTTGGATAATTTGATATATAATTTCTCGTTTTAAGTGCTTTAAATAGCAAGTAGTGAGAAATTCATCTATCATTATATAATTTCATGCCTTGGATCAATTTTCTTATTTCATGCTTTGAATCTTTTTTCTTTTGAGTATTCTAGGACTGAACTAAACTAACTTGAGAATTTTATATATGTTGCAGATAATTGCAATGTTTAAGATTTGATAGCTTACTCAATATGAATCAAAATAAGTATTGATATGAATTCTTCAACAAAAAAAAAAGTATTGATACGAAGGACATTAATGGATTTATGGGCCAAAGGGTTACTCTAGCAAAAGGAGTTAATTAACTAAAGTTACCATATTAAAAAACGTCCTTAATATTATTTTCCTTCTATCCAAAATCTAATAATACATAAGGTGAAGCTTAGGTTACCCACTCTTGTAATTACCTCTCATGATATCAACCAATCAAAATTTAATATACATAGGCAACATTAAATGTCAAATAAATGAGTCAATTTTTTCCAAAAATAAAAGAGTTAATCTTAATCATAAGGTAATTTTTAATACTTTTAATTTTTATTTAATTATATTAAGGTGTTTAATCTTAATTAATTTACACTGCAAGACTTATAACAAATAAAATTTTACATCAAATTTCTTTCATCTGGATTTCCCTAAATTCATCATTTACATTCATAAACTTTCTTCCATTCTAGAACCCCGAACATGAGAACAAAAACATCTCCTTCATTCAAATTTCTTTCTTTATTCTTCTCTATTGATCAATTCTTGTTTCTTTTAATTCTTCTTCCAATTTTTATTGTTCAATTTTGTCTTTCCAAACTACTGCAGTTTCCAATTATAGTGAGAATTGTCGTTGTTTCTAAAACCGCATCAGGTATCATGACTTTTTTTCTTATTTAAGCAGCCAACCTCATAAAATCTGCTAACACGCATAGACCTACCTCACTATGAGACAAAGCCTTTAAGTCCAAAGAAAAGAACAAAAGCCTCATGACATAACCATCTCAGCATCAACCAAAAAAAATGCTAGCGAACTCCCAAAACATCGAAGCGGCAACACCTGCTACCAGTCCTCAAAGTACAACGGATGACTTACTCAATTGTTATCATATTTTTTTGGTGGTGGTCGGGGATCGAACCCCAGACCTTGCATATTTTATGCATTGTCCATACCAACCGAGCTAAACTTGCGAGGACCTCAATTGTTATAATTAACTACCTCTCACAACCAAAAAAAATCAAATCAAAACGAAAAATCAAGTCACCATACCTGACGTGGTTATGGAAATAACGGAAATTCCTTGATGATATTTGGAAGCAAACGAATGACGACAATTCTCACGAAAATTGAAAAATGCAGCAGTTTGGAACGACAAAATGGGAAGAAGAAATTTTATGAATGTAATTGATAAATTTAAGGACATTCAAATGAAACAGTTTTGATGTGAAATTATAATTGTTATAAGTCAGTTCTGTAGTGTAAATTAATTAAGATTGAACACCTAAATATTATTAAGGCAAGATTACATTAGGGGTCTTTTATCTTATTTATTTGTAACACTTTCGTCCTTTATTTTTATTTTTTTCCGTTTAGGTCCTTTATCTCTCTTAAAAGCACATATACATCTTTTTTCTCATTTTTTTTATTAAAAAATATATGATTTTATTTTTAAAAATGTATTTTTATTAAAAATGAAAAAATTGCAGAAATATGATGAAGATGTTCATCATCTTCATCTTCATCTTCTTCCTTTGAATCGTCATTATCTACTTTAAATCAAAAAAAAAATTACTAAATATATCTCTAAATATCGTGAACTAATGTTATTTTCACCTCAAATCTTCTTTTAAACATAAAAATATCTTTCTCTATAGGGTTTTCATTTGTGTTTTTAAAAAAAAGATTTGAGGTGAACATAACATTAATTCATGATATTTGGGGATATATTTGTATAGAAATTTTTTTGATTCAATGAAGTTGATGAAGGTTCAAAGGAAGAAGATGAAGATGATGAACATCTTCATCATATTTTTGGATTTCTTTCATTTTTAATAAAAATCTATTTTAAAAATAAAATTATGTTTCTTTTTGATAAAAAAAAATGAAAAAAGGGATGTATATGGGCTTTTATGAGAGATAAAAGACCTAAACAGAAAAAAAAATAAAGATAAAGGACCAAAGTTTTACAAATAAATAAGATAAAGGAACACTAATGTAATCTTGTCTATAATTAAATAAAAATTAAAAGTATCAAAAGTTACCTTATGATTAATGGAACTCTAATGTAATCTTGTCATAAAGTACACCTTTCAAGAAAAAATAAAAGTTACAAATGAACACCCATGCAGAGCAATGGATGTTTCCACCAATCAGTGTAACTATATACGAAAGCCGCTTGTTTAGATTTCAACCATAAGAATGAATGAAACTTAATTTTATCAATGAGAACAAAAGGAGCGGATACCGTATTTTGAAAAGGATGGTTGTTCCTTTCTTTCCAAATCACTCAAATAGTTGCAAACCAAATTAACATTAAGTAAAAAAGAGAAGCTCTTGGCAGATCCGCCAGTTTGGTAAACTAAATAAAATGATGTCGAAGCTCACTAGTTGGCAATGATGCCAAGCCACTTCCACACTTGAGACCAAAGTAAACTAAAAACATTGCAATATAAAAAGAGATGTGTAGCGGATTCGATATGATCTCACCCGGCTACACACACTGCATCTGTTGAAAGAAGTATACCCCGCTTCACTAGGCTGTCATTAGTAGGAAGTCTGTTGCGGAGGAGACTCCACACCAACACGGACACCTTTGACGGGATATGCTTATGCTACACATCATCCACCAAAGACGTGTCTGTAAATTCACCTGTAGTAGTAGTAATGTAATGGTAAAAGACTTTCACCGAATAACCGTTGACAGGGTCTAATAGCCATCTCCAAGAGTCATTAGCGGTGTCCTACAAAACAATGTTATGTAAAAGAACATAACACTCCCTCACATACTCCTCCTCCCACAAAAACAGATGGCGCCTCCACTCCCACGCCATACCCTCAACCGCCCACCCCAACCTCATCATGTCCGCCACCTTACATTCTTTCTTTAGTGCCCTTTTTCTTGGCTCTTTAATATTTGAGTCTCTTTATTTTACTTAAAACAGTAATATATGATAGTTTTAGATTAGAACCCAAGTAGTTCATAATCAAATGGTTATTGAGAGAATTTATATATTATGGTGAAGTAATGACAGAAATGAAAATAACGAAAAAAAAAATGAGCTAAAATTTAGGTAGTTGGATTACATGAACTAGACTAGATAGTACCATGACTTGTTCTACATGATTAGAAACTAACTTCCTCCCACTTCCTAATCCTACGTACCACTTTACTGGACCAGCTAACACCACTAATATATCCTATTTTCTCTCCAAACCCACCTTATATTAAATTCTGGTGCTAACCCACAATTAGGAAGAGACTGAAAACAATTCATAAGGTCTGCTTAACAAAACCATCTCTCTCAAAGATCTTTGTAGTGCCATATGTTTCTATGTCCATTTAATCGCCATTTTTATTTGCTATTTGTTTTGGGCCATGCGTTTCATTATTCTATCTCAACCTTGCCATTTTAAATTCAATCAAAGCCACGACAAGCATGTAGACCTTTGAGCAAGAGTTAACGAGAACCATGGTTTCACTTTTATGTAAAATAAACCATAAACAGATAACTCTATTCTCCACAATAAACTCTTGAACGAATCCATCTCACTCTTACACGTCTCCCTTATTTTTCAAAGAGATCACAAAGCCTTATTTAACGTTTTCCACTCTCTTGTCCAACTCGTTTTATCATGTCCTCTTGGTGAGCTTCCACACATGGGATTAAGAGACTTGTTAGTGCGTTTAGTTCAGAAACAATCTTAGGAAACACGGAAAGCATCTAAGGTAAGGGCTCTAGTTTTGACCATGATTTAATTGAAAATGATAGGTTATGATGTTGAATTTGACATGCTTCTTGATTTAATGGATGAGTGAAAAGATTTATTGTGTTTTATTATGTTGTGAATCCGGCTCAACTAATGAACCTTCACACCAATGAGAATAAATCAATGATGTGTGGAGCAAGTGATAAAGATAATCCATGAGTGCAAATGGCCTCCAAGCTAACAACAACAAAACAGCCTAAGCCTAATGTATAGCAAAACCACACTAAGAGCTAACAAGCATACAAGATAAACGATAAAGGAAAACGAACAAACACCGAGCAAGATTGTTGACCCAGTTCAGCCAATGTGGCCTAATCTGGGGGAGAGAGTAGCTCTCCAATCCAATATGTGAATGTGTTACAAAAGAGTTACAAGAATCTAGCTTATCAAGCTTTACACAAGACAAAACCATAGATCTACCCTTTGGTAATTTCCCAACCTCACACTATGAACCCATAATCCCAAGGTGATTACAATGTTGTTTTCCCAACCTAAGATACACTCTCATCAAAGGAACACACCCCAAAGGATCCCCTCCTTGACCTCCAAGTTATCACTCTTCCAACCTCTCAAGGTTGTCTTAAGGTTACCTTCAAATAAGCACAAGAACACTTTATATACTAGTCCTGCCCTGAAGAAATCGTGTCACGATTTCCCTAGATCGTGTCACGATCTGCAACGGTCCCAAGGTTGACCAGTCCTTATCAGAGAAACTTAACCAGCAAGTTTCTGAATCGTGTCACGATTTCCCAAGATCGTGCCACGATTTTGCTTCCAGCAAACTTGGCTCACTGCCTCCCCGATCGTGTCACGATTGCCAAATCGTGACACGATTCCTCTGTTCTTCCAAACCACTAATTTGAAGTCAATTCCAACATTTCTCCACCTTGACTTCTAATTTGGTGGTGATGTCAATTTAACCATCAACCACCATGCTGCTCTCTCCAAAAGGGAATTACTCTTCGACAAAATTGATCAAGTCCAAGCAATGCTTGAATCTTGATCGAGGCAATGACTTGGTGAACACATCCGCCGGATTCTCCTCCGATGCCACTTTTTCAACCACGATCTCTTTTGCTTCAATCATGTCTCTAACAAAGTGCAGGCGAATGTCAATGTGCTTTGTCCTTTCATGATACACTTGATGATTTGCCAAGTGAATGACACTTTGACTATCACAATGTATCCTCACACATTCTTGAGTAATTCCTAACTCACCAATCATCCCTTTCAACCATATGGCCTCCTTCACACCTTCAACAAGTGCGATGTACTCCGCTTGAGTTGTGGATAATGCCACCACGGATTGTTGATTTGCCTTCCAACTAATAGCCGTGCCATAAAGTGTAAACACAAAACCCGACAAGGATTTCCTAGTGTCCACGTTGCCCGCATAATCCGCATCAACATACCCCTCCAAAGCGTCTTCATCTTGAGCTGCCCTTGTGTACTTCAAACCGCCCTTCAACGACCCATTCAAATACCTCAAAACCCACTTCAAAGCTTGCCAATGCACAATTCCCGGATTTGCCATAAACCGACTCACAATGCTAACCGCATAAGCCAAGTCCGGCCTACTACAAACCATTCCATACATGATGCTTCCAACCCCACTTGCATAGGGAGTACCTTCCATCAATTGCTTCTCATCCTCGGATTGAGGACATTGTTGTATGGACAACTTTGTGTGGTGACCCAAGGGAGTGCTTACGGTTTTAGAGTTTGACATTCTAAACCGCTCCACCACCTTCTTCAAATAACCGAGTTGAGATAAGAAAAGTTCGCCCTTGTCACGATTCCTCTTGATATCAATCCCAAGAACTCTCTTTGCCGGACCAAGATCCTTCATCTCAAATTCACCATTTAGCCTCTCCTTGAGCTTCATAATCTCATCCTTGCTAGAGCTCGCCATCAAGATATCATCCACATATAAAAGAAGATAGAGAATGACTTTCTCATTCTTCTTCAACATGTACACACAAGAATCATATCCGCTTCTCACAAAACCGGTCTTCAAAAGAAACTCGTCAAACCGACGATACCATTGCCTAGGGCTTTGCTTCAACCCATACAAAGATTTCTTCAAAAGACACACCTTAGACTTGTCTTCCACAAAACCTTCAGGTTGCTCCATGTAGATTGTCTCTTCAAGGTCACCATGTAAGAAAGCGGTCTTCACATCCATTTGTTCCAACTCAAGATTGAATTGATTCACAATAGCCATAAGTATCCTTATGGAACAATGTTTCACCACCGGTGAAAAGATCTCGTTGTAGTCGATCCCCTCCACTTGGGTGAAACCCTTTGCCACAAGTCTTGCTTTATACCTTGGACCTTCAACACCCGGAATGCCATCCTTTTTCTTGAAGATCCACTTGCATCCAACTACCCTTTGGTGATTAGGTAGCTTCACAAGTTTCCAAGTTTGGTTCCTTTCCAATGAATCCATTTCTTCATTCACCGCCTTCAACCAATACTTGCTCTCTTTGCTCTCAAATGCCTCCTTGAAGTTTCTAGGCTCCGAGTCTTGCACATCCTCCGCCGCATTTAGAGCAAAACACACCAAGTCCGCATAACCGAATCTCTTAGGAGCCGTAATGGTCCTTCTTTCTCTATCTCTTGCCAATAGATACTCAGGATCCACTACCGGTTGAGTTCCACTTGTATCCGATGTTGAAGCTTCATCTTCTACATCTTCTTCTTCTTCATTTGGAAGCTCCACCTCAAATTGAGTTCTCTCCACCATAGTTTCCGGTACTTGAGTCTCTAAGTCTTTACACTTCATCCCCATTCGGGTCTCATCGAAGGTAACATCCCTACTTATCAAGACTCTTGATCTTCCACTAGATTCCAATTTCCACAACTTGTATCCCTTCACACCTTCCGGATAACCAATGAAGACACATTTCAAAGCTCTAGGCTCAAGCTTGTCTTGCTTGATATGCGCATATGCCAAAGCTCCGAAAACCTTCAAAGAGGAGTAATCCGCCGGTTTCCCACTCCATACCTCCATAGGTGTCTTGAAGTCTATTCCCGTTGATGGACATCTATTGATCAAATAAGCAGCCGTTGTCACGGCTTCACCCCAGAAACTCTTAGGTAACCCAGCTCCTAGAATCATACACCTCACACGCTCCAAAAGTGTCCTATTCATGCGTTCCGCAAGACCATTTTGTTGTGGTGTTCTTGGTACGGTTCTATGCCTCTTGATTCCTTTCAACCTGCAAAACTCATTAAACTGCTCTGAAACAAACTCCAGGCCATTGTCAGTTCTTAAACCTTTTAGTTTAGTTCCCATTTGATTTTCTATGAGAGTGTGCCATTCTTTGAACTTTTCAAAGGTGTCACTTTTGTTTTTCAAAACAAAGACCCACACTCTCCTAGAATAATCATCAATGATAGAAAGAAAATAGGAACCTCCCCCATGAGTAGGAGTCTTAGAAGGACCCCAAAGATCCGAATGCACATACTCAAAAGGTCTACTAGAATGATGCATGCCACTTCCAAACTTCACCCTATGTTGTTTGCCTAGTATGCAATGTTCACAAAATTCTAGCTTATCCAATTTATCTTTCCCTAGCAAACCTTGTTTAGCTAGTTCAACTAAACCCCTCTCACTAACATGCTCCAATCTCAAATGCCACAATTCAGAATTATTATGAGATGCAACACTAGCTACCGATGCATTACCAATTACTATGGAACCATCTAAAATGTATAAACCATTCATTCTAGACCCCTTTACCGTAATCAATGCACCATGCGAAATTTTACAAACCCCATGCTCTATTCTAGTGCAATAACCTAGATTATCAAACATGCTTATGGAAATTAAATTTCGCTTAAGTTCGGGAACATACCTCACATCCCTTAAAAGGAATTCACGGCCATCAAACATCTTTAGACGAACGTTGCCCATGCCTTGGACTTTGCAAGCTTTGTTATTTCCGAGTCGAACAACTCCTCCTTCTTTTAGAATCAAAGTCTCAAAATATTCCTTTCTAGGGCTCATGTGATAAGAGCATCCCGAGTCCAAAACCCAACTCTTCTCCGGTTCCCAACTTGTTACCACTAGCGCACCCGCACTCTCATAACCTTCTTCATTCGAAGCCTCCGCAACTTGAACCGAAGGACTACCATCGCCCCCCTTATCCGGACAATCTTTCTTGAAATGACCTTGCTTGTGACAAAGAAAGCATTTATACTTTGATTTGTCAAAGCCCTTGGACCTAGACTTGGATCTTGATTTCCCTTTGCCTTTTCCTCTATGCTCATTCCTCCCTCTTGTAACATTCAAGCCTTCACTACCTTCATCAACCCTCATGTCCTTGAACTTGGTCAATTCTTTAGTTCTCAAAGCCGCTTGGACCTCCTCCAAAGTAGTAGTGCCCTCCTTACCATAAAGGATGGTATCCTTGAAATGCTCAAAGGACTTTGGTAATGAACAAAGTAACAACAAAGCCTTATCCTCATCTTCCATGTTAACCTCAATGTTGGCCAAATCATCAAGAATCTTGTTAAACTCCGTTAGTTGCTCCGAGATCGATTTAGACTCCACCATCTTAAATGAATAGAGTTGTTGCTTCAAGAGTTGCCTATGAGCCAAAGATTTCGTCATATACAATGACTCCAACTTTGCCCACATTGATGCCGCGGTAGCTTCCCTCGCGACATCCCTTAAGACCTTATCTCCGAGACATAAGACAATGGCACTCTTTGCCTTGTCTACCATCTCACGCTTCTCCTCTTGTGTCAAGGTTGCCGGCATCGCCGCTTCACCCTTCAATGCTTCTACACACTTTTGTTGTGTCAATACCGCTTGCATCTTAACCTTCCATAACCCGAAATCATTACTTCCGGTGAACTTCTCGATGTCCCACTTTTACCCCATGATACCTCCTATCAATCACGCCTATGCCCCACGGTGGGCGCCAATTGTTGTGAATCCGGCTCAACTAATGAACCTTCACACCAATGAGAATAAATCAATGATGTGTGGAGCAAGTGATAGAGATAATCTATGAGTGCAAATGGCCTCCAAGCTAACAACAACAAAACAGCCTAAGCCTAATGTATAGCAAAACCACACTAAGAGCTAACAAGCATACAAGATAAACGATAAAGGAAAACGAACAAACACCGAGCAAGATTGTTGACCCAGTTCAGCCAATGTGGCCTAATCTGGGGGAGAGAGTAGCTCTCCAATCCAATATGTGAATGTGTTACAAAAGAGTTACAAGAATCTAGCTTATCAAGCTTTACACAAGACAAAACCATAGATCTACCCTTTGGTAATTTCCCAACCTCACACTATGAACCCATAATCCCAAGGTGATTACAATGTTGTTTTCCCAACCTAAGATACACTCTCATCAAAGGAACACACCCCAAAGGATCCCCTCCTTGACCTCCAAGTTATCACTCTTCCAACCTCTCAAGGTTGTCTTAAGGTTACCTTCAAATAAGCACAAGAACACTTTATATACTAGTCCTGCCCTGAAGAAATCGTGTCACGATTTCCCTAGATCGTGTCACGATCTGCAACGGTCCCAAGGTTGACCAGTCCTTATCAGAGAAACTTAACCAGCAAGTTTCTGAATCGTGTCACGATTTCCCAAGATCGTGCCACGATTTTGCTTCCAGCAAACTTGGCTCACTGCCTCCCCGATCGTGTCACGATTGCCAAATCGTGACACGATTCCTCTGTTCTTCCAAACCACTAATTTGAAGTCAATTCCAACATATTATTTTTCTTGTAGTTGCTAATTATAAGAATTGGTGAGTTGCAATTTTGTTAGAGTATGTGATTTGATGAATATCATTTCTTATTTGTGAAATGAGAAATGTTGTTGAATTTAAGTGATTTTTGTTGTGTATTTGGTTTAGTGTTTGTGTTAAAGTTTACTAATTATGAAGTTTTAGTGATATTGTAAAATTCATAAATTATGCGGTTCAAGAGTCGGAAAACTTTGTAATTTATAGAAAAAGTGCATAGCATGCATATCATTACATTTGATGGATTATTAAGTGCCAAATGGGGCGATTCACTGGATCTTTAAGTGCCAAATGGGGTGATTATTATTACTTCAATGGATTGGATTTATAAGTGTCAAATGGAGCAATTATTTTTATACGCCGAATGGGGCGATTCAATGGATTTTTAAGTGCAAAATGTCAAATGTGACGATTAAAACTATTATGCCAATTGGGGCGATATCCGGATCATGGTCTACTTGCATCTCATGCATCTACATCACATTGAGTTATTAGTTTTGTGTTTGTTCGTATAGTATATTTTAGAGTGATGAATATTTTAAATTAAAAACAAATGTCTTAGCAGGATTCCTAGATGATGGTTGCATATTCTTATTTGATGTCTTAATTTATTATTGATTTTATTTCATGGGTGTTGAAGACTAACCCTTACAACCAAAATTTTAGGTACCAAAAAAGAGGTAATGTGTGCTTGATGTTTTGCTTGAAGCGTGTATGCAGGGAACAAATTTGGTTTTTTGAATTGTAATTAAATTATTTAACTATTTTGTTAAGTTCTAGTTAGAAATTTATTATGTTTGACTATTGTTAAAAAAAAAAATAGTCTTATTTTTATAATAAGAAAGAGTTAGACTTAATGTCTTGGATAAAAATCCGGGACGTTACATTATAGTATTAGAGCAATAATCCTCGGACAAAAAATATTTTTGGGTGGGACGAATTCGTATGATGTATGCTTTGATTGATGTATGTTTTGATTCCTTTGTTGTTAGGCTTTGCCTTTCTTTTGTTTTCACACTCGTTTTGCTAATATCATGATAATTTGTTCATGCACCCAACATGATATCTGGTGTCTAGGTATTGACGGTTTGTATGAACCTGTAATTTAGCAAGTTAATTAATAGTTAGTCATGCTAGAAATAGATCTCTATATAGCGCTTTTTTTCTTTTCTTTAGATAACGCTTTTGAAGAGCTGCTGTAAATGGCGCTGGTAAAAGTAATATAGCGCTCTTTCTGTATAAAACACTAGCTAAAGCATGGTTTATATAGCGCTTTATGTCAAAAAATGCTAGCAATGGTTCTCCTTCGAAAGCGCTTTCTATAAAAAACGCCATCTAAGACAGGTTTAAAGACAGCGCTTTTGTATTAAAAGCGCTATGTAACAATATGTTTAGATAACGCTTTATAAAGGAAACAAAGCGCTAGGAGAAGCATTTATTTTATTGTCAAATTTTTTTTTCCTTCACAGATAGCGTTTTTTATTAATTTAAAGTAAAATATATATAAAGTCAGAAATTTAAAAGGAAATATATATAATTTTGGCACGTTATAATTGGGACTATTATTTATCAAATAAAACTTAACCATATCATAAAAAATGTATGTATATATATAGCATAAAAGTCAGAAATGTATAGCCTCTAATATGGTAATATAGATATCTCTAGGAGTTACAACTAATTAGTTAACATAAAGATAAAAAATCTTGTATGGTATGATCATGCAATCTTCCTCTATCTTCTTGATCTTCTCAACATTTTTATACAAAACAAGCAGGTAAATCATCATTCATTTCCAAATTTCGTTCACTTTTCTCCACCTAAATTAATATATACCAGAAACACCATTAAGCAATAACACTATATTATATTAAAGATAAATTCAAAGTACTACTGATCATGAATACAAATTAAAGCAAGATTATAAATTAAAACAACTACCATTTCTATAGCAAATATATTTTGTCAAAAATCAAACTAGGTAAATTATTAATATAAACCTAAACAACACAAACATAGGACAACTGTTGTTACCTTTCTTTTCAAAGCTTCAAAATTCTGGTTTTTTTTAACATTTTCTTGAGTTACAACCAAATTGGTCAGAGTTGATACGCCTATGAGCAACACCTGGCCACTTTAATCCTTAATCCGTTATCATCATGTTCCCTAATTCTAATTTTCTAGGGTTACTTAGGCCTTTCTTGTATAATGGTGGAATAATTTCCTCATGATCATTAACCTTAGGCCACATGTCCATTCACACATGTTATTGTAGAACAATAAGAAAGTGTGTATCTTTCCCTTTAATATTGATGATTAAATTTGGCAAGTGCACAAAACCGTTAAGTAATAAAGTAGTAAGTAGTCTCCACAAAGATTGTCGTTACAACTAGGCAAGTAGGTAAACTTATTAAATCAGTAAATAAATTTTTTCCAGAGGTAGAGCATGAACCAAAGTGACATCATTAAGGTTGTCAAAATTGAGATTTTGCTTCAGGTCGAAAGAAAATAGTTAAATCGAAAATCGTAAAATAGCAATCAAAATCGAAGGATTTTACTCACTTACTTTTGTAGAATCGATATAAGATAGCAAAATCTAAAATTGCAATCAAAATCGATTGATTCTACCAAAATGAGTTTAGTGGTTGTTTTGAGATTTTAGAGAGTTTTGGGGGAGAAAGAGAAATAAGATAAGATAGATGGAGGAGATATAAATAGGAAAAACCTAGTTTAGAAAAAATAGAACGTACGTACGATCAGTTTTTGGAGAAAAGGGAGGAAAAGCCAAGAGAAGGGAGAAAGACCTAGAAATGCTGCGATTTTCATTGTTAAGGTAAGGGTGAGACTACCTTTGCAATTCTATTAAGTCTGTAACATGATGTAGAATGAGTTTTAGAGGAATTGAAAAGTATGTCAAAATTGTAGATTTATTGATTAAATGGTGGAAACTTGTTAGATTGATGTAGAAACTGTTCCTAGACCTTAGATAATGTGTAGGATGAATTCTGGAATCAATGTTAGGCTTAAAACTGTAACGCCCTCTTTGAATTATTTGTTTTATTTAATTATTTAATTGAGTCTAGAATTTATTAAAAAGAGTTTAGAATATATTTATATGATTATGTGACATATTAAGTGGCTTATTATATTATTTAATAGAATAAGATTAGAAAATAGAAATAAGATTGAGTTGAGAGTTTGTTATGAGATTTTAGAGAGTTTTGGGGGAGAAAGAGAAATAAGATAAAATAGAAAAATGGTTATAAATAGGAGAAACCTAGTTTAGAAAAAACATAACGTACGATCAATTTTGGAGAAAAGGGAGAAAAAGCCGAGAGGGAGAAGACCTAGGAGTGCTGCGATTTTCATCTATAAGGTAAGGGTGGGACTAACATTCAATAATCTTGGGTCTATGATTCTGAAAATTGTATTTAACATGTTGTAGGTTTTAGTTTTTGAGAATTTGGGAATTAGGGTTAAAAGTGATTAATTGATGATTTTCTAAAATAATGTTTTTGGTCAAGTTTTATATGGTTTCGAGTCTCTTTTGATGTATATAAATGTTTAGACAAATTTTGGAATCAAATTTGGGCATTGGGAAGTCAAAATTAGGATTTTTGGGTGAAAAATGGGTTCTTCCCGAGAGCTGCACAGTGACACCATCTTCTGTTTCATGTTCTTGCGTCTTTTTCACATGTTTCCGTTTTGAACTGGGTTTTAGTGTAAAAATGAAAGTTGTAGATAATTTTGTTAGCTTTCCAATGGCTTTCGTTTTGCGTAAAATATTTTTATAGTTTAGGAGTTATGATGACAATACTCCAAGGAGGTCTTAGTGAATTTTTATGAATTTCAGCACAACTTTGTCCGAATTTGAAATGAAAACTGGTATTGATTAGTACATAATTGGTCTTAAGTGTAAACACGAAAGTTGTAGGTATAAATGTTAGCTTTCTAATGCCGTTGGTTTGACTTCAAAAGGATTTATAGAACTAGAGTTATAGTCAAATTACTGCACGTAGGTCACAGTGAATAATTGAATATGATTGATGAATTAGTATATGAATGTATATGTTGTGAATACGATATTGTCCATGATTGATGAAGTGTTATATGTATATATGATGTTTTAAGATGTTGATTATTATTTGATGTTGTTATACTGTGATATAATTGTATATGCATTACTTGAATTATATGTGAATAATTGAGACGTTGTTGACTTGCATTTGATATTATTATGTCATGCTGTATTTGTATACTGTTGTGTTGCTGTTGTTATTTAACTAAGCTGCATGAGTCGGTCTAAGTTGATTAAGATGATGAAGTTCCAAATTATTGGATTATATAAGAGGTTGTTGATTTAAGATGTTAAGAGGTCGAGTCCATGCATTAGCATTTCATTGTTGGGGGCTTGATGCCCTGGAGCCTTTGCTCAATTAAGTTGAGGGCTTGATGCCCTGAGAGCCTTTTTACGCTCAAATAAAGTTGAGGGCTTGATGCCCTGGAGCCTATTTACGCTCAAAGATTGGTACCACATGCATGATTAGAAGATTAAGTTGCATAGTCAAGAGGTTAAGTTGTCAAGTTGTCAAGTTATCAAGTTGTCGAGTTGTTAAGTTGTTAAATCATGAAATTGTTTAAAGCTGTGATTCTTTATATGAACTATTAAAGAAGTGAATTATGATATATTATTATCTATGATGAATATTATGATGATTACATGATGTTGTCTATGAGTTGTTAAATATGATTGATGATGCTTATGTTGTTAAATGTAATTGATGAATTATATGCTTAATATTATTGTTTGTGAAATCTCACCCCTTCTGTTTGCGCACCATGGGTAACTAACAGGTAACAAAGAATAAGTTGATGTCGTGTGAGCTTTCCTTCTCGTGTGTCTTAGGTGCTCTGATACGTAACGGGATGGAAACTTTGTTATTGCTTTTCTATTCCTTACGTATTGTTTTTGAAGATTTATGACTATGTTTTTAGATTGGATTTTTATGAGACATTTATGAAGAGGCCTTCGTGCCAAAGACTGTTTTAGTTATTGAAATAAATTCCGCTGCGAAGTATTAAAGATCTTGTATTTGAATTTTAAAGGATAAATATTTATTTATTCAGTTTATGATTTTAAGAAAAGAATGTGACATTCCGTTTATGTTGAAAAACTCGGATTATTTATGCGAAATTTTTATGTTGGGAAAATGGGGTGTTACAATTGGTATCAGAGCAGGTCGGTCCGTCCGGCCAAGTAGTTGAGTCGTGTGACAATTGAAATACTGTCTTATGTTGTCTTGATTGTTGTTGTGTTTTCTGACTAATGGTTATGTTTATTATGTGATCATGTTTGATTGACTAAATTTGATGTGGTTTACTTTTTTTGTTGAAGTTTCTATTTAGCTATATATGGTTTAAGATGGTTAGGCAATAATTGAATTCATTTCTTTTGTGCTCTGAATTTCGGGGACGAAATTCTTTTAAGGGGGGAGAAATGTAACGCCCTCTTTGAATTATTTGTTTTATTTAATTATTTAATTGAGTCTAGAATTTATTAAGAAGAGTTTAGAATATATTTATATGATTATGTGACTTATTAAGTGGCTTATTATATTATTTAATAGAATAAGATTAGAAAATAGAAATAAGATTGAGTTGAGAGTTTGTTATGAGATTTTAGAGAGTTTTGGGGGAGAAAGAGAAATAAGATAAAATAGAAAAAGGGTTATAAATAGGAGAAACCTAGTTTAGAAAAAACATAACGTACGATCAATTTTGGAGAAAAGGGAGAAAAAGCCGAGAGGGGGAAGACCTAGGAGTGCTGCGATTTTCATCTATAAGGTAAGGGTGGGACTAACATTCAATAATCTTGGGTCTATGATTCTGAAAATTGTATTTAACATGTTGTAGGTTTTAGTTTTTGAGAATTTGGGAATTAGGGTTAAAAGTGATTAATTGATGATTTTCTAAAATAATGTTTTTGGTCAAGTTTTATATGGTTTCGAGTCTCTTTTGATGTATATAAATGTTTAGACAAATTTTGGAATCAAATTTGGGCATTGGGAAGTCAAAATTAGGATTTTTGGGTGAAAAATGGGTTCTTCCCGAGAGCTGCACAGTGACACCATCTTCTGTTTCATGTTCTTGCGTCTTTTTCACATGTTTCCGTTTTGAACTGGGTTTTAGTGTAAAAATGAAAGTTGTAGATAATTTTGTTAGCTTTCCAATGGCTTTCGTTTTGCGTAAAATATTTTTATAGTTTAGGAGTTATGATGACAATACTCCAAGGAGGTCTTAGTGAATTTTTATGAATTTCAGCACAACTTTGTCCGAATTTGAAATGAAAACTGGTATTGATTAGTACATAATTGGTCTTAAGTGTAAACACGAAAGTTGTAGGTATAAATGTTAGCTTTCTAATGCCGTTGGTTTGACTTCAAAAGGATTTATAGAACTAGAGTTATAGTCAAATTACTGCACGTAGGTCACAGTGAATAATTGAATATGATTGATGAATTAGTATATGAATGTATATGTTGTGAATACGATATTGTCCATGATTGATGAAGTGTTATATGTATATATGATGTTTTAAGATGTTGATTATTATTTGATGTTGTTATACTGTGATATAATTGTATATGCATTACTTGAATTATATGTGAATAATTGAGACGTTGTTGACTTGCATTTGATATTATTATGTCATGCTGTATTTGTATACTGTTGTGTTGCTGTTGTTATTTAACTAAGCTGCATGAGTCGGTCTAAGTTGATTAAGATGATGAAGTTCCAAATTATTGGATTATATAAGAGGTTGTTGATTTAAGATGTTAAGAGGTCGAGTCCATGCATTAGCATTTCATTGTTGGGGGCTTGATGCCCTGGAGCCTTTGCTCAATTAAGTTGAGGGCTTGATGCCCTGAGAGCCTTTTTACGCTCAAATAAAGTTGAGGGCTTGATGCCCTGGAGCCTATTTACGCTCAAAGATTGGTACCACATGCATGATTAGAAGATTAAGTTGCATAGTCAAGAGGTTAAGTTGTCAAGTTGTCAAGTTATCAAGTTGTCGAGTTGTTAAGTTGTTAAATCATGAAATTGTTTAAAGCTGTGATTCTTTATATGAACTATTAAAGAAGTGAATTATGATATATTATTATCTATGATGAATATTATGATGATTACATGATGTTGTCTATGAGTTGTTAAATATGATTGATGATGCTTATGTTGTTAAATGTAATTGATGAATTATATGCTTAATATTATTGTTTGTGAAATCTCACCCCTTCTGTTTGCCCACCATGGGTAACTAACAGGTAACAAAGAATAAGTTGATGTCGTGTGAGCTTTCCTTCTCGCGTGTCTTAGGTGCTCTGATACGTAACGGGATGGAAACTTTGTTATTGCTTTTCTATTCCTTACGTATTGTTTTTGAAGATTTATGACTATGTTTTTAGATTGGATTTTTATGAGACATTTATGAAGAGGCCTTCGTGCCAAAGACTGTTTTAGTTATTGAAATAAATTCCGCTGCGAAGTATTAAAGATCTTGTATTTGAATTTTAAAGGATAAATATTTATTTATTCAGTTTATGATTTTAAGAAAAGAATGTGACATTCCGTTTATGTTGAAAAACTCGGATTATTTATGCGAAATTTTTATGTTGGGAAAACGGGGTGTTACAATTGGTATCAGAGCAGGTCGGTCCGTCCGGCCAAGTAGTTGAGTCGTGTGACAATTGAAATACTGTCTTATGTTGTCTTGATTGTTGTTGTGTTTTCTGACTAATGGTTATGTTTATTATGTGATCATGTTTGATTGACTAAATTTGATGTGGTTTACTTTTTTTGTTGAAGTTTCTATTTAGCTATATATGGTTTAAGATGGTTAGGCAATAATTGAATTCATTTCTTTTGTGCTCTGAATTTCGAGGAGAAATTCTTTTAAGGGGGGAGAATGTAACGCCCTCTTTGAATTATTTGTTTTATTTAATTATTTAATTGAGTCTAGAATTTATTAAGAAGAGTTTAGAATATATTTATATGATTATGTGACTTATTAAGTGGCTTATTATATTATTTAATAGAATAAGATTAGAAAATAGAAATAAGATTGAGTTGAGAGTTTGTTATGAGATTTTAGAGAGTTTTGGGGGAGAAAGAGAAATAAGATAAAATAGAAAAAGGGTTATAAATAGGAGAAACCTAGTTTAGAAAAAACATAACGTACGATCAATTTTGGAGAAAAGGGAGAAAAAGCCGAGAGGGGGAAGACCTAGGAGTGCTGCAATTTTCATCTATAAGGTAAGGGTGGGACTAACATTCAATAATCTTGGGTCTATGATTCTGAAAATTGTATTTAACATGTTGTAGGTTTTAGTTTTTGAGAATTTGGGAATTAGGGTTAAAAGTGATTAATTGATGATTTTCTAAAATAATGTTTTTGGTCAAGTTTTATATGGTTTCGAGTCTCTTTTGATGTATATAAATGTTTAGACAAATTTTGGAATCAAATTTGGGCATTGGGAAGTCAAAATTAGGATTTTTGGGTGAAAAATGGGTTCTTCCCGAGAGCTGCACAGTGACACCATCTTCTGTTTCATGTTCTTGCGTCTTTTTCACATGTTTCCGTTTTGAACTGGGTTTTAGTGTAAAAATGAAAGTTGTAGATAATTTTGTTAGCTTTCCAATGGCTTTCGTTTTGCGTAAAATATTTTTATAGTTTAGGAGTTATGATGACAATACTCCAAGGAGGTCTTAGTGAATTTTTATGAATTTCAGCACAACTTTGTCCGAATTTGAAATGAAAACTGGTATTGATTAGTACATAATTGGTCTTAAGTGTAAACACGAAAGTTGTAGGTATAAATGTTAGCTTTCTAATGCCGTTGGTTTGACTTCAAAAGGATTTATAGAACTAGAGTTATAGTCAAATTACTGCACGTAGGTCACAGTGAATAATTGAATATGATTGATGAATTAGTATATGAATGTATATGTTGTGAATACGATATTGTCCATGATTGATGAAGTGTTATATGTATATATGATGTTTTAAGATGTTGATTATTATTTGATGTTGTTATACTGTGATATAATTGTATATGCATTACTTGAATTATATGTGAATAATTGAGACGTTGTTGACTTGCATTTGATATTATTATGTCATGCTGTATTTGTATACTGTTGTGTTGCTGTTGTTATTTAACTAAGCTGCATGAGTCGGTCTAAGTTGATTAAGATGATGAAGTTCCAAATTATTGGATTATATAAGAGGTTGTTGATTTAAGATGTTAAGAGGTCGAGTCCATGCATTAGCATTTCATTGTTGGGGGCTTGATGCCCTGGAGCCTTTGCTCAATTAAGTTGAGGGCTTGATGCCCTGAGAGCCTTTTTACGCTCAAATAAAGTTGAGGGCTTGATGCCCTGGAGCCTATTTACGCTCAAAGATTGGTACCACATGCATGATTAGAAGATTAAGTTGCATAGTCAAGAGGTTAAGTTGTCAAGTTGTCAAGTTATCAAGTTGTCGAGTTGTTAAGTTGTTAAATCATGAAATTGTTTAAAGCTGTGATTCTTTATATGAACTATTAAAGAAGTGAATTATGATATATTATTATCTATGATGAATATTATGATGATTACATGATGTTGTCTATGAGTTGTTAAATATGATTGATGATGCTTATGTTGTTAAATGTAATTGATGAATTATATGCTTAATATTATTGTTTGTGAAATCTCACCCCTTCTGTTTGCCCACCATGGGTAACTAACAGGTAACAAAGAATAAGTTGATGTCGTGTGAGCTTTCCTTCTCGCGTGTCTTAGGTGCTCTGATACGTAACGGGATGGAAACTTTGTTATTGCTTTTCTATTCCTTACGTATTGTTTTTGAAGATTTATGACTATGTTTTTAGATTGGATTTTTATGAGACATTTATGAAGAGGCCTTCGTGCCAAAGACTGTTTTAGTTATTGAAATAAATTCCGCTGCGAAGTATTAAAGATCTTGTATTTGAATTTTAAAGGATAAATATTTATTTATTCAGTTTATGATTTTAAGAAAAGAATGTGACATTCCGTTTATGTTGAAAAACTCGGATTATTTATGCGAAATTTTTATGTTGGGAAAACGGGGTGTTACAATTGGTATCAGAGCAGGTCGGTCCGTCCGGCCAAGTAGTTGAGTCGTGTGACAATTGAAATACTGTCTTATGTTGTCTTGATTGTTGTTGTGTTTTCTGACTAATGGTTATGTTTATTATGTGATCATGTTTGATTGACTAAATTTGATGTGGTTTACTTTTTTTGTTGAAGTTTCTATTTAGCTATATAAGGTTTAAGATGGTTAGGCAATAATTGAATTCATTTCTTTTGTGCTCTGAATTTCGAGGAAGAAATTCTTTTAAGGGGGGGAGAGTTGTAACGCCCTCTTTGAATTATTTGTTTTATTTAATTATTTAATTGAGTCTAGAATTTATTAAGAAGAGTTTAGAATATATTTATATGATTATGTGACTTATTAAGTGGCTTATTATATTATTTAATAGAATAAGATTAGAAAATAGAAATAAGATTGAGTTGAGAGTTTGTTATGAGATTTTAGAGAGTTTTGGGGGAGAAAGAGAAATAAGATAAAATAGAAAAAGGGTTATAAATAGGAGAAACCTAGTTTAGAAAAAACATAACGTACGATCAATTTTGGAGAAAAGGGAGAAAAAGCCGAGAGGGGGAAGACCTAGGAGTGCTGCAATTTTCATCTATAAGGTAAGGGTGGGACTAACATTCAATAATCTTGGGTCTATGATTCTGAAAATTGTATTTAACATGTTGTAGGTTTTAGTTTTTGAGAATTTGGGAATTAGGGTTAAAAGTGATTAATTGATGATTTTCTAAAATAATGTTTTTGGTCAAGTTTTATATGGTTTCGAGTCTCTTTTGATGTATATAAATGTTTAGACAAATTTTGGAATCAAATTTGGGCATTGGGAAGTCAAAATTAGGATTTTTGGGTGAAAAATGGGTTCTTCCCGAGAGCTGCACAGTGACACCATCTTCTGTTTCATGTTCTTGCGTCTTTTTCACATGTTTCCGTTTTGAACTGGGTTTTAGTGTAAAAATGAAAGTTGTAGATAATTTTGTTAGCTTTCCAATGGCTTTCGTTTTGCGTAAAATATTTTTATAGTTTAGGAGTTATGATGACAATACTCCAAGGAGGTCTTAGTGAATTTTTATGAATTTCAGCACAACTTTGTCCGAATTTGAAATGAAAACTGGTATTGATTAGTACATAATTGGTCTTAAGTGTAAACACGAAAGTTGTAGGTATAAATGTTAGCTTTCTAATGCCGTTGGTTTGACTTCAAAAGGATTTATAGAACTAGAGTTATAGTCAAATTACTGCACGTAGGTCACAGTGAATAATTGAATATGATTGATGAATTAGTATATGAATGTATATGTTGTGAATACGATATTGTCCATGATTGATGAAGTGTTATATGTATATATGATGTTTTAAGATGTTGATTATTATTTGATGTTGTTATACTGTGATATAATTGTATATGCATTACTTGAATTATATGTGAATAATTGAGACGTTGTTGACTTGCATTTGATATTATTATGTCATGCTGTATTTGTATACTGTTGTGTTGCTGTTGTTATTTAACTAAGCTGCATGAGTCGGTCTATGTTGATTAAGATGATGAAGTTCCAAATTATTGGATTATATAAGAGGTTGTTGATTTAAGATGTTAAGAGGTCGAGTCCATGCATTAGCATTTCATTGTTGGGGGCTTGATGCCGTGGAGCCTTTGCTCAATTAAGTTGAGGGCTTGATGCCCTGGGAGCCTTTTTACGCTTAAATAAAGTTGAGGGCTTGATGCCCTGGAGCCTATTTACGCTCAAAGATTGGTACCACATGCATGATTAGAAGATTAAGTTGCATAGTCAAGAGGTTAAGTTGTCAAGTTGTCAAGTTATCAAGTTGTCGAGTTGTTAAGTTGTGAAATCATGAAATTGTTTAAAGCTGTGATTCTTTATATGAACTATTAAAGAAGTGAATTATGATATATTATTATCTATGATGATTATTATGATGATTACATGATGTTGTCTATGAGTTGTTAAATATGATTGATGATGCTTATGTTGTTAAATGTAATTGATGAATTATATGCTTAATATTATTGTTTGTGAAATCTCACCCCTTCTGTTTGCCTACCATGGGTAACTAACAGGTAACAAAGAATAAGTTGATGTCGTGTGAGCTTTCCTTCTCGTGTGTCTTAGGTGCTCTGATACGTAACGGGATGGGAACTTTGTTATTGCTTTTCTATTCCTTACGTATTGTTTTTGAAGATTTATGACTATGTTTTTAGATTGGATTTTTATGAGACATTTATGAAGAGGCCTTCGTGCCAAAGACTGTTTTAGTTATTGAAATAAATTCTGTTGCGAAGTATTAAAGATCTTGTATTTGAATTTTAAAGGATAAATATTTATTTATTCAGTTTATGATTTAAAGAAAAGAATGTGACATTCCGTTTATGTTGAAAAACTCTGATTATTTATGCGAAATTTTTATGTTGGGAAAACGGGGTGTTACAAAAACCATGAGAAAAGATGAATTTTCGTGAAAACTGCACTTCTGCCCGAGCCAACATTCATCGCTCGCCGTCGCGAACGATGATCCTCGCCTCGCGAGGGATGAAGTTTATCGCTCGCCTCGCGAACAATTTCCCCTCGCCTAGCGAGCATGACCAGAGAGCTACTCAGATTTCGTAATTTTGACTTTTGAGTTGATCCTTAGATGTTTTTGAGTGCCTGAACATGTCTAATAATGATTAGGAAAGATTGGAGAATGAGATTGAACCTGGAAAGACTTTAGAATGAAATTTTGTGAACTGAACCTGAACTCGCCATGGCGAGCAGAGGCTCTCGCCTCGCGAGTACTTGTCTTACATAATGCCTTGTTTAGGTTAAATGTGATCTTTGTCGCACGAGTTGATGTGAGTTGATCTTAGAGGTTAGAAACTAAGTTGTTTATCTTACTGTTGTTGTTCCAGTAAGACTGATGCATATGAATTGATGTTGTTTATAATGTTGTATATATACATTAAATGGATTATGTTGATAATTGAGACGTTGATGATTACATTCGATATTGTTGTATCATGATGATTTTGCATACTACTTATGTTGCTGTTTGTTATTTATCTAAGCTGCATGAGTCGGTCTAAGATGATGATGATGATGTTCCAAATTATTGGACTTATAAGATGATGTTGTTTTAAGTTGTTAAGATGATGTGTCCATGCATTAGCATTCATTGTTGGGGGCTTGATGCCCTGGAGCCTTTGCTCACCACGTTGGGGGCTTGATGCCCTAGAAGTATATTAATACTTATTACGTTGATTGGTACCACATGCATATAAGAGGTCTAAGTTGCATAGTCGCATTTGTCGAGTCAAAGATGATAAGTTGTGAAGTTGTGATTGTTTATATGAACTATGAATGAAGTGATAAATGATACATTATTATCTATGATGAATATTATGATGTTTTCTTGTTGTTAAATATAATTGTTGAATTATATGCTTAATATTATTGTTTTGTGAAATCTCACCCCTTCTGCTTGGAAATGTTGCTCTTCGTATGAGTAACTTGCAGGTGATCAAGTTTAAGTAGCTGGTGTTGCTGTCGTGAGTGGTTATCCCTCACTGTGTCCTTTTAGGGGCTCTGATACGTAACGGGATGAGATCTTTTGTGGCTATTTCTTGTTCCTTTACGTATTCGATTTATGAATAAGTTGTTTAACTGAATTTATGAGATATTTTGATGAGGCCTGCGTGCCAAGTCTAATTATGATGAAGAATTTAATCCGCTGCTAATATGTTGATGATTTATGTTGAAGGATAATTAGTTAATAGTGAGCAATAGTGAAGTATCAATAGTGAAGACCCTTAACAAGGGAGCTGTCAAGACAATACTCACCAAAGGATGGGGAGATCCGGAAGGTATTGCAATTTCTGATCTAGGCGTCAATCTGTATCTAATTACATTTTCAGAAGATAAGAAAAGTAGAAAGAACCGTGGGTTTTTATGAACCATTTGCTTAGTATACAAATGTGACTGCCACAAGCCTTGCTATAAGAGCTAGATTTGACCAGGGTTCCGTTTTGGGTTCAAATACATAGATTGCCTCAGGATATGATAAATACAAAGAATGCTGCTAAGAAAATGGAGCAAATGGGGGAGGTATGGGAAATCGAGAATCCCATGGTTAACGGAAATCTGGCCAGAAGAAATCCAGATTATGTCTAAATTTTTAAAAGATTTTTTCTACAACTGCAGGAGTGATAGGTTATGAGAAGAAAAGATGCAAGAAAGAAAAAGCCACGGCGGCATACTACGAGGATGTTCCTAAGTATGGACCTCAGCTAGAGGTACCTGTAACAGCCCGATTTTTAGCTAGATTTATTTTAATTACTTTTATTATGTGTTTGTGTGTGATTAATTGTGATTGTGTGTATTTTATTGTCATCGGGTGCATTTACATGGATTACCGTATTAGAAGGGTATTTAGGTCATTTGGCGGGTAAGGGTAAAAATGATATTTTGGCGAGAATTATTTTAATATTTAGTGAGAACCCTTATTTTACTAAGTTACTAGTGTAGTGATTAGTTTTTTTTTACCGTTAGTGACCGTTGGTTATATTTTACCGTTGTTAGTAATTACCGTTGAGTGTATAGAAACTTTTAGAATTATGTTAGAATGGGTTAGGCCCATTAGAGTTTTGAGTTGAGCCCATTAAGGGAGATAACATTAGGGTTGTCATAGAAAATATCATTCATTCACTTCACAAAACATTTTCCTAGAGAGAGGGAGAGGTAGAGAGAGAAAGAGGTGAAGAGAAGAACAAGAGTGTTGAAGGGAAAGCTTGAGGAATCAATTGGGGTGACCTAGGAGCTGAATTGAAGCAAGGGTTAGGCATAATCATCTTCAAAGGTAAGGGGGTTAGTCTTTATCATAATCATTTGATTAATTCTTTTTCTCTTGATTCTATGCATAATTGATTATGAGAATAAGTGATTATCATGAACCCAATCTTTGAAATTCGTGCTCATGTTGTAGAGATATGTTTGGATACGTTAATTGATGTTAAATGAATGGTTGATGATGAAATAATATGTTCATAATGTATGAAAATGGGTTGTTGTGAAATTATGCTTAATTGATGACTTATGACATGTTGTTGTTGAATTGGGGTGTGAATCAAGTTTCAATTGATGTTGTTGTTGTTGAGATATGTTGTTGATTATGAATTATGGCTTGGGTGTTCATATATCATGATTGTTGTTGAGAAAATGAGTTGTTGTTGGTGGTTTTGTAAAATGGGTTAATAAAGAAGAAGTTTGATTTTGATGATGTTGAATGAGATAAGGAAGTTGTTAGAATGAATTAGGATGGTATGATTTTCTATTTTAATCACTTGGTTTTGGAGAGAAATCGTTTTGGGAAGAACACGGGTTTTTGAGTAAAAGTGGTTTTTAAGTGCTTTTGCAAAATAAGTCATTTTGGGATGTGTTTGATTAAGTTGTTTTAATGTTTAAATGTCAAGTTTTCAAGTGTGGTATGTATGGTCTAAGTGTTAGGAATGCATTGGCGAAAACGGAACTGAAATCGGATTCGAAAACAAGATTTTTTGCGCAAAAACGTAAAAATGCATTTTGCTGTACTGGTGAGGTGACACGACCGTGCGTCTAGATGGCACGACCGTGTCAGTTTCTCCTGTAAAGGGAGCACGAATGTGCTTCCTGATGGCACGACCGTGTCAGTTCTACAGAATTCTGAAACATCATTTTTTCGTGTTTTTGTGTACTTTTAAGTATGCCAATGGATATCAAACACCTAACCTTATTCAATCAATTTATGATTAAGCTTCTAAGAGTATCATAGCTTGATCCTAACTTGGTTTTGTTTTGAAAATGAATTGATTTTGCAATATGGAAGAAATGATATGGAACTTTGAATTTTAGGAAATGTCGGATTTTGTCAAAATGAACTTTTGTGAACTAAATAGGATTACAAGTTAAACCTACAGCTCTTATAGACTTAGGTAGGACTTGTATGGTTGGTTAAACATCTTAATCATGTCAAAAGTAATATTTTGGGTGGGAATGTGAAAGATTGTGAAATTGGGTTTTCTCATACGAACTTAAGCTATTCTTTGAACTAATGTCTAATAGTTTGTAAGTGGCTTAAGCGCATGACTACATGATTGATTAAGATTGTTTGAGAGCTTTCAACTTGTCTAAGTTGCTTTGTCTTGGGAACTATCAATGTTGGCCGTTTGCCACTTGATACGGTTTTTGTCGGAAATGTTTCCTTTGAACCAATTTTCTTATAATCTATCGTGACTATCCTTATATGACTAAGTGAAGATGTGTGAATGAATGATTGTATTGGATATGATGTTTATCATGAGATGTGTCTGCTATCTTACTTAGAATGTAAGGAATGCTTGAATGGTGAAACTATATGTGATAGTTGATGTTGAATGATTATATATTGGATATGATATTTGTCATGAGATGTTGTATGTTCTCTTACTTGGAATATGAGAATTGTTTGAAATGGTGAAACTATATGTGATAGTTGATGTTGAATGACATTGTTGATTATTGATAATCATGTTGAGGCATGATGGTGAATGCTATGATTTATTTGTGTGGGCATGTTTTCTTGATAATGCAATGTTGTGGAGATAATCAATATAATTGGGTGTTGTCCTATATATTGAGTTTGAGATTGTTAATTGTTGTCGCATTATCGAGTCCTTATACATGTCCATGCATCATAGTCGATGTCGTTGTAAAAGAGTTCGGCTTCTTTTACTTCGGAGATTATGTAAGGAGTGACCCCTTACATGCGATGTTGACTTGTCCATCGGAGGTGACGACCTTTTGGAGATTTGGTACCACATGCATTTATGTGTCAATAAGTGCATATCATAACATGAGTCTTATGTGTTATAGGTGATTGATGATGAAATGAGATGAATGATTATTGATAATGATTGTGATTGATGTATATGATCGGTGATTGTTCATGATGTATATGATTGGTGATTGTGTATGAATAACTGTTAATTGATATTTGTTCATGATACATGTAATTGGTGATTGTTCATGAAATGTGATTAATGATTATTCATGATACATGTAATTGGTGATTGTTCAACTGCAATGAAGAAGTGTGTAAGCATGCAATGAAGAAGGACACATTGGTTCGCAGTGCAAGGAGCCTAAGAAGGCTCGGGCAAGTGGAAGAGTGTTTGCTTTATCTGGTACTCAGACAGCGGATGAGGATCGTCTGATGCTATTTAGGTGAGTTATATAATATTTATATAATATATAAGTGATTTATGGTGATTTGAGATAATTTATGAGATTGAGGTGTAGTGACTTATTTTATTGTTTAATAAAATAAGATTTGAAAATAGAATAAATATTGAGATGGGGGTTGTTTTGTGAATTTAGAGAGTTTAGTGGTATAAGTGGAATAAGATAAAACAGATGGGAGGAGATATAAATAGGAGAAGAAGACCTAGTTTTAGAAAAAATAGTACGTACGATCGTTTTTGGAGAAAAGAGAGAAAAAGCCAAGAGAAGGGAGGAAGGCCTAGAAAGCTGCGATTTCAATTCTTAAGGTAAGGGTGAGACTAACTTGCAATCTTATTAAGTCTATGAATCAATGGTTACATTTAACATGAATTAGGATGAGTTTAAGAAGAATCGGAAATTAGGTCAAATTGAGTGAATTGATGATTAAACGGTGAAAACTTGTTAAAAAGATGTAGAAACTGTCCTTAGACCTTAGTTAATGATTATGATGAATTCTAGAATCGAGATTAGGCTTAAAACCATGAGAGTTGATGATTTTTAGGTGAAAACTGCATTCTGCCCGTACCGGCATTCATCGCTCGCCTCCCGAGCTATGATCCTCGCCACGGCGAGTGATGAACTTCATCGCTCGCCACGCAAGTAACTTTTCCCTAGTCACTGTCCTTGAGGATTTTATCTAACCTGTTATCTAACCTGAGGCGTGACATAGTCACTGTCCTTGAGGATTTTATCCGCCTCAGAAACGCATATCCTCCCATGATACAACAGTTCTTCCCTGATATGAATCATGTCAGAGGTGACAGAACAACTCGAATGTATACACTGGAGATGCACCCAGAAAACCTTGACTTGAATTTATAAGAAAAAGGAAATTAATTTTTTGTGTAGATGTGAGTTCTCTGTAACAAGTATGTCCGGTTTTCTACTGTGAAAAAATGAAGGACGTGAGTTTCTTATTGTGAGAAGGCTTGGTGGTTCCTTATAATTAGGAAGTTATAAACACATGGTCAAAGTGAAAGTAAGAGTTGGAAGAGAAAAACAACTAATACGGCTAATTGCAAGCAACCCACATTTATAACTTTGACTAAGAATATCAACATGTGGTCAAAATAATAGTTTAGTAAAATAAAACATATTTCTAATTAACTTTTGAAATAAAATAAAACTCAAAATTACAACAATCTCCCACATATTTCAAAAGTTAAAATAAAAGTTAAAAAGAGTTTTCTTGGGTAAACATCATAGATGTAATGCATCGGAACGGTTTAGCAAGCTATGTAACTTGTCCTAGACTAATGAGACTTAACACATAGTGAATTGGTTTAGCAAGCTATGGAACCCAAGACACTTGTTGTATGCAAGAGGTCTCACAATCACATTACACCCCCACAATTCTTGTTGTGCGCTAATAGACCATGCGCGTGCCTGGTATTCTTGAGTGCTCTAGAGACCCGCCACGGTCTCATGCAAGCGGCCCCACTTGACACTCATATAGGTGATTCCATCTAGTGTATGCTACGACCATACACCACCCATAAGAGCTTATGGTAATCATTAAAAGTCTTAACAACTTATCCATCAAATTTATATTATTTACCACATCTCATCCATTATCATACACTATAGGAAAGAGACAACATTATTTTAGTGCTAACAGAACTAACAAGTAACTTGTGTTTACCCATTTAACCTTCTTCATGGGATCTCCAATCACAAAGGTTGGGTTCCCATTACTTGTCGTTTTCTAGTGGTATAGTCTCGTTTCCCTAAATTTCTTCCCAAGGGGTTTTATATACGGATCCGCTAAATTCACATATATTGACTAAGGCTTCTCTAAGTCAATTAACCTCATATTTCATCAAGTCTATAAAAATAAACTCGGATTAAACAATAAATAAATACAAGTCTGCTTAGTTGTCTACTAAGCGACAACATATTCATCAATAAGATAAATCTACTTGCAAATTATTCTTATCAGATTCATATCTATTTGACATCTTTGTATTATTTTAATATAAAGGTTTATCCATTCTGTAAACAATATCTCATATATTATCAAACTAATTTCCATAATATATTTCATCAGGTCTACTTAGATAAATACTAAGAGACAACATCTTCACAAAGGGGGAAAATAAATTTATGATTAGTTTTATTATACACGTCTATTTGAAAAACTTTCAGGCAACAATACCCCACATTGCATAAATAGGTAGATTTCTATTCAGATCTACTTGAATGATTTCCAAGTGACAACAATATCAACACGGATAATCATAAATCTATTGATAATTTGATTATCCAAGTATGCCTGAATGACTGTCAAGTGACAATGCCCCCACACTTGGTAATATAAATTAAAGTTAATTTCATTAAACATCATTATATTATTCTATTATTCTAATACAATGGATAATCCAGAATATATCATTTAATATCTCCTATAATATAAGAAGAGAATACCTGCTTCCTCCAGGCATGACATTTGGTTTCCTATATGTGTGACAATTGGCTGCGGCTTTGTTTGACAAGTGGACAGCTCCATTAAGTGACACGTGAGCATTTGAGTTAAAGAGAGGGTTCCAAAGGAGAAAAGGCTTCAACTTCCGTAAGGGAGGGAAAGCATGGAAATCCAACAAAAGATTTTGAAAAGGTGTTTTGAATAAAGCATATGTCACTTCAGTTGTACTTACACTTGCTGAGAAAGAGAAACTCTCTTTTCAAATCTTCTCCTTGCAAACTCAGTTCTACCATCTCTCTCTTCATTTCTCTAATTCTGGTAGCTCTCTCTCTATCTCTCTCATTTGGTTTTCATTTCTTCCATTTATTTTTCAGTTCCATTTCTAAGCATAAATCTCATTTTTTCCTTTGTTGTTATTTTGCAGGTGATACTCAACTGTTCATCTTCCTGGTAATAATTTCAAAACGTTTATATTGAATATTCTTTGTTTTTGATGTTTTTGTTTTTTTCTTATTTGCTCAAATCCCGTTATCTATCTTTTTTATGCTTATTGTTTGTTTTTTATGTTTTTGTTTTTTCCTTATTTGCTCAAATGCTGTTATCTATCTTTTTTACGCTTTTTGTTTTATTTTTTTTTATCAAAGATCCTGTTTTTTGGTTCAGTTTCATTTAAGGAAATAGATCTGAGAATATTAGTATATATTGTAAAAGAAAACCCATATTTTTATTTCGTTTGTTAATGTTCCATTTTTTTTTTAAAACGTTTACTTTATATCAACTTTGTTCAACATGTCAACTTAAATTATTGTTTGAAATGCATGTGCATTTTTTTAAATATTTTGTAAAGTGAATGTGAAATCATTGTAAAATGTCATTGTCAACATGTTTTTTACAGCAACAATGGCTAGGCCTTTCCAAAAAATTAACAGCCTCAATGATTCAAAATCTTTGTGGAAAATTGCTGTTCGAGTTGTTGATTTATGGACTGTTGGAAATTCAAAGAACAAACAACATATTGAGATGGTGGGGTGCGACAAAGAGGTGATTTTTAGTTCACCAAACTATGTTGTTGGTTTATAATATATTGTTGTTATAACAAGTATTTTTTGTTTGCTTCTAATTGCCATAAGAATAATATGTTGTCACATTTTTCAGGGTGATCGTATTCAAGTCATTTTGCCAAATGAATTCAAAGATCAGTTTAAGAGTAGAGTTGCTGAGAACACTACTTTTACTCTGCAAAACTTTGATGTTGAGAAAAATGAGATGACCATCAAAGCAACTAATCATAAGTTTAGGCTGGTGTTTAATGTTGCAACAACTATCGATAGCATCGATAAACATGACATACCCAAACCACCATTCTGCTTCAAGGAATTTGATATGATAAAGAAGGGCGTACTAAGGCCCGATGTCCTTATAGGTTAAATCATCATTCTTTTAATTAAGCTTTTGTTTAATGCATTTTGTATTTAATACGAATTTGTGATGTGCTTGATAGATGTCATTGGAGCCTTTCATGAATTAGGATACACTCAAACTGTGCCTCGATCTAGGAAAATTCAAATCAACTTTTGGATGAAAGACTTACAGTACGATCCTATTCTTATGTTATTTAGATAATATCATTGTGGTTTAATAACAATCTGATCATAAAAATTCTATATATGTACAGGGGAAGCCACAGGCTGGACCAACTATCATTCTTCTGCACAATGCTAAGATTAAGAAAGCCACAGGTTATCCACTATTAAGTACTACATTCTTAATCTATTAATAATTCACCTAATAATGGCTGATTCCAATTCAACTTGGCATTGTATAGATAAATATGAACTCGGAGTCTCTAATTCATGGAATGCTACAAAGCTATTTATCAATCCTGAAATACCAGAGGTGCTTCAATTCAAACAAGGGTAATTAGTCATTAATATATTCACATTCAAGTATATTAAGCAAAGTATTGACTTTGATGATTTGGTTTTAGGTTGCCTCTTGATGACACAGGATCGTCACAAAGTCAGCAACTAAGTGTTCAATCTCAAATGTTTAGCCCATCTTCATCATCTCTAACACAATACTCATCTATTGAGAGGTTCATTGGTAGTGCTGTTGTTCTACCACTACATGACATCTTGCAACTCACGGAGGTGGTCTATCTTCTTCCTTATTAGATACCTAATTCTCAACTCATTATTATTTTCCTTTTTTTATAATATGATCTATAAATTAACTAATACATATCATGGTGTGTCTTTTTATTTTCTCCCACAGACAACTTTGTGTGTGATTGTTGTGAAGTTAATCAAGTCAAACCATCCAAGAATGGGTGGTACTACAAAGCGTGCACTAAGTGCAACAGGGGCTGCAAAGGGTGATACCTTACCGCTATTCTGTTCTGAAAACCATGAGACCAATGCTATCAATCTCCGGTACATATCTCAGAACTATACGGTTAAATGCTCTTTCTGTTTATTAATAAGAAGTTTTTCATGATGTAGTTTTAAGTTGGAGCTGGAAGTGGAATATAATGGATTTGCAACTAAGTTTTTCTTCTGGGATCGTGAGTGCAATCAATTGCTTGGAACTACAGCTGCTGATCTGCAAAGGGTTATGATTGAGGTTTCTATTTATTGATTTTTATATTATAGTCTTAATTTATTATCCACAACTTTTGGAATAACACTTGCAATTAGGCTGGTGTCACAAATCCTTTGGAATATCCAATTCATCTGGACCAATTGGAAAATAGAAAGTTGGTTTGTAAAGTTAAGTGGCAGCCATCTTGGGACAGTTGTTCAGTTCAAGCAGTCAAGGAAGATGAAGGTTTGATAGAAAAGATCAAAGAATTGTTCCCAAAAAATGAGGTTACAAACTCATCTCAATCTTACATGTTTGTTGCAAAAACATTTGTGAATATAAGAATTCTAATTTAAATTATTAACACGCGTTTATACTTTATGTTTAGACCGATCAAAATGTGCCTATTGAGAATGTTGAAATAGCAGAGGTACTGGAAAGTATTCCTTTTACAATGAGTCATACATCTATGTTACAACAAACATTTGTCAACATACCAATTCTAAATATGTTACTAAGACAATCTTTTAATTTTTTTTAGAAGGATCAAGCTCTCCCTATTCAGAATGTTGGTACAGGCGAGGTAAATTATATATTTTGCTTTACATCATATAAAATGTATTCTTACATATTTAATATTTGTTAACACAACATTTTTGGAATTTGAATTTTGTCAGGTAGGTTCGTCCCAAATGCCAGATTATACCACTCTTTCTCAGCTGGACATCTTATCGGTCATCCCAACTGTAAGTTTATCAAATGTCTTTGTTTTACTATATCAGTCATATTTTTCCATCGAGCATTAATTTCACATTCACTATGTGCTTGCAGCCACTGCTATCTGCTGTCTGTGAGAATGAACCTGATATTCAATCTGCACTCACACCAGGGAAAAGAATTGCAGACTCACTTCCTACCGATGATTTCGAAAGCCCAGATACATGCTCAACCAAACAGTCTTCAACTAAGATCAGGAGAAATATCAAGAGAGAAAAGAAAGATTAATTTTCATCATATATCACTGCTTTTCTAAGAATACAATTTCACTACTTTTGGAATTATTAAGAGCCGTATGTGGCTCCTAATCTATTATTTTGTTTCAATATCAGTTCATTCTGATATTATGCAACTCCCAAACATTATTACTTTTTGTAGCATTTTGACTCCAAACAATCTTGCTATAACATCTATTATTATATATTTAACTCTCATACTATTTATTATTCAACCTTTTATTTAGTTGATATGATATTTTATTTCTATCTCTTAAATGAGATTATTATATTATACAAAAAAATTTGGATGGTCTGTTATACCAAATATACTTTAGAGTTTATATACCAAAGTATTATATATTAACATAGCACACCTACTATTAATCCAAGAACCACCTCAATTAATATAATCACATTTTTCGAAATATGATTGATTCATTTAACATAATAACATTTATATTATTCTTAATAAGATTCCATTCTAATCCAAAAATGATAAAACCATTCCAGTTAATTATTTTCATACATAATGAAAATTCACCTGCGTGAAATTGTTTAAAAAAAAGTCACATGCATCTTATATTATATTTGCGGTCAACCTTAATTCTATCTATTGGTTTCTAACTTTGTCTCAAAAACTATAACCAATCAAGTTAGGAAAATGAATCTCCATGCCATTGTTTCAAATAAAGTTCCATGAATCTTAGTTCATATTTGCTATCAACCTTAATTATGTCTATTGGTTTCTAACTATGTCTCAAAACCATAACCAAACATATTTTTTTGAAATGATGACATTTTATAGTAATCATGACATAGTACAATGTTGTATCAACTAGCTATTAACATATCAAATCAATTATATATGTACCTATTTAAATAATTTAATTACTCATGATCTATTTACCTACTTGAACAGGTCTATCTAATCTAAACTTCTCCTATAATATCTACTCTATCAAAAGCTATCAGTCCTTCCCTTATATTAATTATATTAAAAGGTACTTTATAGTACTATTGTAAGATTTCATGGGGAAATGTCAACTTCCCTTTATTTTTTTCGATAACCATGCATATTATGTATTGTTCAAAGAACACAATACAATTGCTCACTTTAACTACACATATTTTCTGTTTCATTCAGATCTAATGGATCCTCTTCAACTTACTAAAGAACAAAAATGTCAAAATTCAAGAGAGAGAAGAAAAAAACTTTTAGAAGGGAAGAAAATAGGTTCAACATCAAATATTAATTCACAAACTTCAACTATCAAACCAATAGGGAAACGAAACAAATCTGTTAGCCATGATGAAACAGTGCTCCAACAATCAAATGCAACACTTAAAAGAGAAAACAGAAAAAGGATTCTTAACAAAACTAAGGAATTTGTACTCCTTCTCCTCAAGTGGTCAAACCAATACCAATCACTACTTACAAAAATCAACCTCAGCAAACAGCTCTATCCAGAGAAAAAAGAAAAAGGATTATTCAACATAATAACCTTAAGCCACCATCCACAAATCAGGTTGAGGCCTCATCTATTTCCACAACACCATTACAATCCAATCACCCACTGAAGGTAAATCGACATAATCAGAATGAGCAGCGGAATAAAATTTCGATTTACTTTCCTTGGATCATTACGAATTGGAACTTGAACCAGTGATATGATTGTTACCTTAGAACGGTTGGTCTGAGAACGAACGGTGAAATCTGCGAACCGGAATCACGATCACAGCCAAGCAAATAGCAGAGCCTCTATCAAGTCCACACGAACAGTCCTCCTCCAAAACCTCGGTGCTAGCCAAGAAGACGGAAGTCAGAGAGCTTGGGTTTCTGCAAAAGAACGTAACCGCAAACTGTTGCACTAGGGTTCTATTTATAGAACTCCTTATGTGCTTTGCAAGTCAAACTCGTTTTTGACTTCATTAAGCCCAATACGAGTTTAGTAAACTTTGCTAAATCATTAGCATTATTTACTAAGCGCACCCTTTATATAAGTCGTACTTATACATATCTCTTTTGACTGTTCTTTGTGTGTGACCCTTTAGGTTCTAGTCACGTTGGCAATAATATTAAATCTAATATTTAATATTATAAACAATGAGCGGTATCTAGCAACACATCATGGCTACCCAAGTGACAAGAATGTCAAGTGATCTGACGAAACCTTTCATGATAATACATATGTGTATAATTACCCCTTTGTCTCAATATCTTCATTGATCCCAAGGCATAGATAGTGTCACCCTTGTATAGATCAATGTTCATTTATCTTGATTCCGAAATATACTATTTAACGAATAAGTCCAATATCTTATATTGACTTAGTTCGGCATGGCCATGCATATTTATAGTCATATTTCATCAAGAGGCCTAAAGATATATCTCCTGTTTATGAGGAGGGACAAATCCCATCTAGGACACTCATGACCCTCAGCATGATTCATCAAGTGCCCATCAACCAACGTTATTGTTATCCTTTTACAGACAACGTTAGAATGGCAACAAAGCACTTGAGTCCACATCTAGAGATCATAGTGGTTTCAGGTCTAAGAGCGATATACATTATTATCATTGTGAGAATATCTTATGACAATTTCATAACTTACTATGTAGTATTCTCACAGTGGGTCAATCCAATATAAATATTACTCCTAATATTTATATCTATGTATAGACTTGATATCTCATATCTATGACCCATGAGATGCGGTCATCAGTCTACGTACATAATAGTCTCGACGCTTTATTATTATCCTTTATTCATATTAAAGCTTTGACTACGGATACATTTAAGAATAGCGTTCTATAAGATAATGTAATCTCATGATTAAGTCACACTTAATATATTATTACACGAACTATCTATTCTAAGGACTTTATTAACATTATCTAAATATAATAAAGAGTGCCATATATTATTCAATAATAAAAGTCATGATACATAAGATAGGTTTAACATAAACTATTGGCCTCTAGGGCTTACACCAACACCCACTTCGTGAAAAAGAGAACTCAACTTCTTCAAGGCAGAATAGAAGAAGAGTTATATCTGAAAAGAGAGTTTCACCTCCATTTGGCATGACTAATGCTCAAAGAAAATCCATCAATACTTTTAACTACACAACACCTCTGGCAGAGATTACAAATGCTAAACAAATTTTCTTTACTAACCATGATCATGTTACAAACACTGTTGACTCATCCTCTATCACCACAACTCCATTACAATCCAAACTTCCACATTACCATAAAGAAAACTCAACTGCTTCAAGAGTTAATAGAACATCAGTTCTTTTAGATAAAACAGTTTCACCATCTTTTCCAATCCCTAATACTCCCACTATATCCAAAAAAAAACAATGGTGTTACTACACCTTTAGGAGATATTACAACTTCTAAACAATCATTACTTCCTAACCAGAGCCATGTACCAAATACATTGGACGAAAAAACATTTACTCAACCCAATGCTCAAACTCATTGTAGACTGCCTCGACAACCTAAGAGAGGCATCAACCTTCTCACCAAATTTGCAGCTGCAGCCCATCCTATTCCATCTGCAAATGTTGACCCAAATCATGAAAATGGCCATGCAAAAACTACAGAACATACCATTCCATCAAACACATCAGATACCGATTCAATACATGAGTCATTTGAAGCCAATAGTTGCTCTGAATCAGACACTGATGAGGACCATGATTCTGATTTACATACTGAATCTGATTCTGAAGATGATATGTTGCAACAAAATACAAATGCCGCAAGCATACCAATAGGAGAACCTTTGTTACAAGGTAGGATAATAATTTATATTTTAAATACATTCATTATTTCAGTAAATATATGGCATTTATACTTATGTAGAACTATTATTGTAGATTATTTTGACATCGGTGATCCAGATTGCATTTGTCAACAATGTGGAGCAGAAATGTGGTATCTAGAAAGGAAACATAAATCTAAGTCTACAGAAACACCCTTATTTCAACTGTGTTGCGGAGATGGAAAGGTCCAACTACCTCTCCTAAGACAACCTCCTCCTGTGCTTAAACATCTACTCTTTGATCAAGAATCCGAAGATAGTAAAAAATTTCAACAACACACAAGAATGTATAATTCAATGTTTGCGTTTAGTTCTCCAGGAATGAAATTTGATGATAAGGTTGCAAAAGGTAGAGGTCCACCAACTATGAGGATACAAGGACAGACATGTCATAGAATTGGTAGCATGTTACCAATTGAAGGAGAACAACCAAAGTATGCCCAACTTTACATATATGACACTGAGAATGAGATACAAAACAGAATTAGAGGATTCGGGTACATATTTTTCAAACCTTACGTCAATTAACTCTTTACATAATCATTTCATCTATAATCATATTAATTATAATTTATACTGTTGGACAAGAACACCAAAAATATTTCTCAAGACATTGTTGTACAATTGTGCAAAATGCTAGATGAATTTAATGTTCATGCAAAGTCATTCAGGATGGCACGTGATATTTTAAAAGGAGGACACATTCATGATTTGAAAATCAAACTTATATCAGAAAGGAAATCTGATGGAAGGATTTACAATGAACCGACAGTATCAGAAGTTGCTGCTTTCATAGTAGGTGATGTTGATGCGGCCGATAAAAGAGATATCATTCTGCACCAAACTAATGGTCAACTCCAGAGAATTGATGAGTTCCACGCTGCTTATTTGAGGTACCAATATCCACTAATATTCCCCTATGGTGAAGATGGTTACAGAGATGGTATATTGCATAAATACAGAGCTGAGGTGAAAGTCACCAAGAAAAATCGTCTCACTATAAAAGAATGGTTCTCATTCAGGATTCAAAGCAGAAATGGAGAGGCTAGAACTCTCCTTTGTTGTAGGAGATTATTACACCAATTCATGGTTGATGGTTTTACAATGATGGAGGCAGAAAGACTCAATTGGTTGAGGAGAAACCAATTAAAACTAAGAGTTTCCAAATATCAACGGTTGAACAACAAATCAGTTAATAATGGACAAATATCTCAACCAAAAAGTGGTAAACGGATTGTTCTTCCATCTACCTTTGTTGGAAGTCGATGATATTTGGATCAGTTGTATTTTGATGATATGGCTATATCTAGCAATGTTGGTTTTCCGGATATATTTATAACATTCACTTGCAATCCTAACTGGCCAGAAATTCAAAGGTGTGTCCTTAAGGATAATTTGAAGCCTCATGATCGTCCTGATATCATAACACGAATTTTCAAAATGAAATTCGATGCACTGATGAAAGACTTAACAAAGAATCATGTCCTTGGGAAAGTTTTGGCATGTAAGTGATTTATTCCAAAAATAATTCGCTCTTTAAATTTGGATATTTGTTTCATTATTTCACATTTCTGACAACCTCTTAACTCTTCATATTGCCAGATTTGTATACGATTGAATTTCAAAATAGAGGGTTGCCACATGCTCATATTCTTATTTTCCTACATCCATCTAGCAAATATCCAACCCCTGCAGATATAAACCACATCATTTCAGCCGAAATTCCAAATCCAGATACTGAGAAAGAGCTATATCACTTGGTCAAAACTCATATGATCCATGGTCCGTGTGGATTAGCAAAGTCGTCATCACCATGTATGAAGGATAAAAAATGCTCTAAATTTTTTCCAAAACAGTGGCATGAAGAGACAATTGTTGACCATGAGGGGTTTCCAGTTTATAGGCGAAGAAGTTTAAATTCTCACACTGTTACAAAATGTGGAATAACCCTCGACAACCGACATGTTGTGCCTTACAATCCCATGTTGTTGCTCAAGTACCAAGCTCATATCAATATGGAGTGGTGTAACCAACGTACATCAATCAAATACTTATTCAAGTATATCCATAAAGGTTATGATCGAATTACTGCCAGAGTTGTTCCATGCAATGATAACCAAGAAGTTGTAATTGATGAGATCAAGCAATATTTAGATTGTAGGTATATTTCTCCAAGTGAAGCAAGTTGGAGAATGTTCTCTTTTCCAATTCATGGTAGAAAGCCAGCGGTCGAACGTATGTTCTTTCATCTCATTGGAGAAAATCCAGTGGTCTTCACAGATAATCAGAGAATGGAACATGTTCTTGAAAAATCAAGTGTCATTGAATCCATGTTCACTTCATGGTTTAAGGCAAATTGTAAGTATTCAGAAGCAAGGAAATTGACATACAGTCAATTTGTGTATAACAAGAAAAATAGATGTTGGACTCCAAGGAAAAAAGGTTTCACGATTGGTAGACTAATTTGGGTTCCACCATGTACTTGAGAGTTATTCTACTTAAGAATGATACTCACAATTTTCAAAGGTCCCCTCAGCTACGAACAGCTAAAATATGTTGCTGGTGTACAGTTATCCACTTTTAGAGAAGCTTGCTTCGCACTTGGCTTTTTAGGAGATGATAAAGAGTTCATTTCAGCTATTAAAGAGGCAAAAGACTGGGGATCAGGTCATGCATTACGAATGCTATTTGTAGTGTTGTTATTGTCTAATATCATGGATAGACCTTTATATGTGTGGGAAAATACCTGGCATTGGTTGGCAGATGGAATATTATATGCTCAGAGAAGGATAGCAAATAATCCAAGTAAGTCAATATTACATTATAGTTTTGTAATTAAGTTTAATTCCCTATAGTATGATATTATTCTATACTTTTTAATGAATACTAGCTTCCACAAAAGTACAATTGCAATTACTTACATATGCAATTGAACTGCAATGTCAGATTTCGTAGTAACAATGTTTTATTCCAACAGATTTGCAGTTAACAGAAGAAGAATTGATGAACTTAACTCTTCTTGAAATTGAAAAGATTTTGGAACTAAACAGAAAGAGTTTGGCAGATTTCAAACCCATGCCTTATCTAATGGATTATATCACAGCTCAATTAGGAAACAGACTAATATATGATGAGAGAAATTACAATGTTGAAGCATTGAAACAAGAATTTGAACAATTGTACCAATCATTGACAGGTTTCCTTCTACAATTATCTGTACAGTCTATTATTATTTTATGTCTTACCTCTTTAATGTAACTAATGGTTATTGTTGTTGTCAATAGATGAACAGAAGATTATATTTGATAAGATTATGAAAGCTGTATCTGACCAGAAAGGTGGAGTCTTCTTTCTTCATGGCTATGGTGGAACAGGAAAGACTTTCATGTGGCAAACACTTGCCAGTGCATTAAGATGCAAATTGCAAATTGTCTTGACAGTTGCATCAAGTGGTATAGCATCTCTTTTACTCCCAGGAGGTAGAACTGCCCATTCAAAGTTTAAAATACCTGTTCCAACTGAAGAAAATTCAACCTGCAACATTGAATATGATAGCGATCATGCTGAGTTACTACAACAAACCAAATTGATTATATGGGACGAAGCACCAATGACTCACAAATATTGCTTTCAGGCTTTGGACAGAACATTGAAGGATATCATGAGCGAATACACAGACTCAGATAAAATATTTGGTGGCAAAGTTGTTGTTTTTGGTGGTGATTTTCGACAGATACTACTTGTGGTTCCAAGAGCAAATAGATCTGAAATTGTTAATTCTTCCATAAATCCTTCAAACATATGGGATCATTGTGAGGTGCTCACATTAACAAAAAACATGCGTTTACAGTGTGGATCAAGTGACTCAGAGAAACATGAAACGGTTGAGTTCTCCAAATGGATTTTAGATGTCGGTGAAGGAAAAATAAATGAACCAAATGATGGTGTTGCTGATATACAAATTCCAGATGAATTGTTAATCAAGGATTTTGAGCATCCAATTCCTGCTATTGTTAATAGCACATACCCTGATTTATTGCTGAATTATCAAGTTTACGACTTCTTGAGTTCTCGAGCTATTTTAGCATCAACTATTGAAGTTGTGGAAGAAATCAACCAATATGTCCTTGGATTAATACCAGGTGCTCTATTTGACTTTTTCTTCAAATCCTACTTTATGTACTATATTATCATAATCATGATATTAATATTTCTTAAATTGTTCTAGGGGAGGAAAATGAATACTTAAGTGCAGATTCGGTAGATAGGTCAGAAGCTAATGATACTAACTTCTGTGAAGTACTTACACCTGAATTCCTAAATTCACTTCGTACTTCAGGTTTACCAAATCACAAAATTAAACTTAAAGTAGGAACTCCAATTATGCTTATGAGGAATATAGACCAAGCACAAGGATTATGCAATGGCACCAGATTAATAATTGCTAAGCTCGGCAAATGTGTTTTAGCTGCAAGAGTTATGTCAGGTAAACAAAAGGGGAATTTGGTTTATATTCCACGTATGGAATTGTCACCATCACAGTCTCCATGGCCTTTTAAATTGATTAGGAGACAATTTCCTATTATTGTTTCTTATGCAATGACCATTAACAAGTCACAAGGTCAGTCTGTAACTTGTGTTGGTCTATATTTGCCGAAGCCAGTGTTCAGTCACGGACAGTTGTATGTTGCTATTTCAAGGGTTAAGACAAAGAAAGGTTTGAAGATATTAATTCTTGATGAAGATAAAAAACCTACCAATATTACAACTAATGTAGTATTCAAAGAGGTGTTCCAAAATGTTATGTAAGTGCTTTTTTTACAGTACCAACTACCTCATTTTCATAATATCTATTCGTTACATGTGGTTATTAAATTTATCAAAATGTGCAGCAGCTAAAATACTTAGACATCAAGCTTGCTTTTCAAGATTATGAAGCATATTAATTTCTGAGGTAGCTCACCAATGTTACGCATGTGTAACATCTTATTATCATTTATTGTAATATATTTAACCTTTAATGATGTTTGCACATTACCATCTGTATCATCATTATAGCATTTCTTCTGAAATGTATTATATAATTAGAAAGCACTACTACAATTCATGCTTACTCTATATAATCAGATCATGACAGTGCAAATTTATTGTAGTAATGAATTAGCTAATTGTATATTTCAAATATTTCAATTCTTATAAAAATTATATGACCTTTTCCTTCTCATTTGAGTATAATGTAAACAAATATAAGCATAATATCATTCATTAGTGCTGCCCAAAAGGGACTAACAGTTTACTCAACACAATATTTCTACATAATACTCAATCAAACATAACTCTCCTACTTCACACCTTTTCTTAACATCATGGCTGGATATCGAACAGTCTTAAAGAGACAGTTTCTGGGAAGCTTTGAAACTGTCCATTTACCAGAAAAGGTTTAATCATATCATTTATGCTCTTTACTCTCATTACCATTTTAATCTCAATAATAATAATTTATTAATCTTGAAAAAAGACATCTATATTAATTAGAAATAATACTAACTCATTTCATCTCTATAATGTGTATTTAGGACTTTGGAGAAATTAATCCCAAATTCATTGATGAATTTGATGACTTGGGTCAAGTCTGGAATTTAATTGATGCTGAAGGGAATTCTCATCATGTTACATTCAACAATTTAGCTACTCTACTACGGTTGACTAATGGCTGATTCTGATTCTGTTTGAAGGCACGTTGGTCAAAATAGATTTGTTATCACACTTGGGAATACAATTGTGGACACTGATGATATACCTACCTACCATAGCAGAAGTACAAGACATCAGGATAAGAAGTCTTTCTTTTTTGACATCACCTTGACTCCTTCCCAAATGGATTTCAATTCTGAATTGGTAAATTTTAAATTTATTCCAATCCATGCATTTATCACAATCCATGTTTTTTTTTATTAAATCACCTTCGCTCCTTTCCGTTGTAACCTAATTTTCATTGTTATCTAAATGCAGTTGCTTCCACCTGATTTCAATGATTTTCTATGGAATGGTGACTTTGATTATTTGTATCTCTCCAATGACAATGGTCAAATTGTCAGGACTACTATTGATTACCAAGCAGCTGACTCACTCACAAGCAAGCTAATTAATGGTTGGGACGATTTCTGTACAACCAGTGGATATCAAGCTGGAGATGTGCTGCGTTTCAAGTTCTTCGATGGGAAACTTAGTAATTTTGTTCATGTCTTTGTAAAAAATGCTTAGATTTCCTTCCAATCAAGTTGTATGAGTAACCCAACTGTTTTTATGCATATGTACTATTCATCATTTTCTTTTCAACTGTCTTCCGGCTTATGTTAATTCACAATAAATTAATGTAATGAACAATGAACTTTTTTTTTTTTTTTGGTCAAGTAGCCTAGTGGCTAGAGCTCACACAATTTAATTGTGGAGAAGTGGAGTATCCGAGATTCAAACCTCGGCTCCTGCATATAATATGCAATATCCCTACCAACTGAGTTAAGCTCACGGGGATAACTTTTATTTTGGTGTTATGTAACAAATTTCCTTATATTTTCCTTTTATTTTGGTTCAATACATTCCATTAAGTATCCCGCGCCTTCAAAAAAAGTTCCATTAAGAATTATGCTTTTTAAATAGTATACAACTTATACACCAATGCTTTTTAATGATATATATTAAGGTCTCACTTATAAAATTAAATTTGTGACCAAAAATATAACTCATCATATCAATATTCATCACTCAATTCCTCCTATCTTTAGATCTTTTGTGTATTTTGACCTGTGAATGCATCCCAATCAACTATGTTTTTTGCATTCAACTATTATGTATCATAAACATCAACTTTAAACAATTAACGCTGTGTAGTTTTCTCATTTTCTAAACTCCAATAATTAGATGTATATTATTTTATCCTTCGTCTATTTAGTCAATACAAAATAAACAACTGCCAAATAATTTACATTTATAAAAAATAAACATTTGTTATAAATCTCCCGAATTAAATTATAATCATGAGAGAAAAAAATGCGCCAACGGCGCAACCCATGCGAACGCACGGGTACAACACTAGTTTCATAAGTTAAAAACAATCACAAAATTATTTATACTACAAATTCATTCAATAGATCATGCAAATTGTGACATCAACAAATCTACTTATTAAGAGCATTGCTCTATCATGTCAATATATCATGAGTACACTACAAAACTCATTTAATACTATAAAATCTTATTACACGAAATATATGAGTATTTGAATCTTCATTTCCACAAATACCTTACACAAACAGAACATACACAAAAACATTAAGCAAAATTCTTGATAAAATTTCCATCTTGTCAAACACAATGATTATATACTTTCATTTTGACAAACCAAACCAATTTTATCTACCGTCTATATTTTGATCACTATTCCAAACTCTATGCAAAAGTTACAAATTTCTTTGTAGTTTAGAGTGGCAACTGATAAACTCTACTGACATCAATATCATTTTAATTTTATCGCACAAGACAACCAATAATTTATTATGCTACTATTCCAACTACTAGGAGACAGACATCACGTTCTTAATAATAAAAAGAGTACTAAGCATATAGTTCAATTTCTAATACTCTAAACAGTTCATCCCATGGCTTCTTAAATTTAATATAATGTACTTCAAAATTATTCAAGTCCAGGATGACATTGGTTTAAACAAAACATTCACTTAAAAAGAACGAAAAATTATGATTCATTTTGACCCATTCAAAATTAGCCTGTAAGCTGAAGCCTGAAAGACATCCAAAGCCTCACTCGGTTAAGTCATTATCAAAATAAAAATCATAGAATCACACCAACCGATTTCAGCATACACTTATAGTTTCTCAACACAAAAGCAGTATAGCATGTAACTGACCTCTAAGTCGATGACTTGAAAGGGAGAATAATTCAAAACTTACAAAGATTTCCATCGCATCTTGCTTTATCAATTGAACACAGGATTTCATTTCAACAAATATCACGGTCAAAATTAAATTCTCTGCAATTTCACCGGTTAACACAAACTGTGATCTTCTCTTTAACACGCTTAATTTCAGCCAATTTATTATACGTTCCTCCATTCACAGATAGCAACTTGATGGAAACCCTAGCATCGGCAGCGATTAAACAATTAATAAAATCCTCAAGATTGTTGTTAACTTATTGACATGTGAATTATCTCAAAATAAAAATCAGCATAAACATATAAGCATTAAAATCAATAAGCAAAAGAAAGAGATCGTTAGACTTATCTATCTTTAAAATTGCGGTGATTTGAGGCTGGTAATGAAGAGCAAACAAACACCAAACCTTGAATAGCAATAACCTGCAAAATAGTAATCTGTTATCTAACATGAGGCGTGACATAGTCACTGTCCTTGAGGATTTTATCCGCCTCATAAACGCATATCCTCCCAAGATACAACAGTTCTTCGCTGATATGAATCATGTCAGAGGTGACAGAACAACTCGAATATATACACTGGAGATGCACCCAGGAAACCTAGACTTGAATTTATAAGAAAAAAGAAGATAATTTTTTGTGTAGATGTGAGTTCTCTAATAAGTATGTATGGTTTTCTCTACTGTGAGAAAAAAATGAAGGACGTGAGTTTCTTATTGTGAGAAGACTTGGTAGTTCCTTATAATTAGGAAGTTATAAACACATGGTCAAAGTGAAAGTAAGAGTTGGAAGAGAAAAACAACTAATACGGCTAATTGCAAGCAACCCACATTTATAACTTTGACTAAGTATATCAACATGTGGTCAAAATAATAGTTTAGTAAAATAAAACATATTTCTAATTAACTTTTGAAATAAAATAAAACTCAAAATTACAACAGATTTACCCTCTTTCCACGAGTTAAGTGATACAAGATCATAAGATCAAAATCATTAACTCGATACCTGCTGCTGCTGCGTGGTAACAGACTGTGAGTACATAGATTATGAAGAATCTTGTACTCATTCTTCAAAGCAGTTACAGGAAAGTCTTTGGCTGGCTTAACATCACCGAAAAATTCTTTTATAACAGAGTTCCTGTTAGATTCAACCTTGTCATACTATTTTTTGCCAAACATTTTCACTCCAGAGTTTGGTATATTGAGTACTTTTGCAAGGATGTCAGTGGTTATGATGATATCAGTTTGATTCATAAAACAGAGGATCACATCGTGTCCTTCGAGTACCCTAGGGGATGAGTAGGATTGTTGAACTAGGTTTGGATAAATTAACTGATCTAACTCACAAAATTCTTTCCAACCAATACTTGTCATTACAACATCGAGTACAATGCTCTTACTCTTCATATCCTCGAAATCAAAAGATTTGCTTTCACAGAGAGGTCTTGAAGGAATTTCAGGTGCTGGGTTTGTTAGGTATGGATTCAAGATTAGTTTTTCCTTAATGTTAACAGATTTAGAGACGATATCTTCCAGCATTTTTTCCTTCTTAGCTTCCTTGCGATCGTATGGTGAAAAAGCTAATGAGTATTGTTTGAGTCGTTTGGCTGGGTTTTGAGCTTGTATAAAGGTCTCAGATTCATTCTCAAGGTCAATGTAAGAGACTTTTTGAGGGTTTAGAGGAGAGTTTAATGGATTTTCTTAGTTCATTTAAAATGGATTGTTTGGGTTTGATGTTGATTAGTTCATCAAAGGTTTGAGCTTTTACAGGAGCAGAGGTTGTAAAGCTTTTAGAAGGGGAGCAATAGTAAGGTTCGATTTTTGAGAGAAGATTTAGACTTGAGGTAGTAGTGATGTTTTGTGCAGAATATGTAAATGCAGCAGGAGGAGTTTGTGGGGGTGAATGCTTTGCTGAAGGTAGGTTTTGTTGACCGATAGAGGAGAGGAGTTCAGAGAAGGTTTGTTTTGATTCTTCCATTTTTGGAGTTAGTTTGAGAATGGTTTGAACTGGATTATGAAAGGAAGGAACAATATGAAGAAGAAGAGGATTGAAGAGTAGACAAGAGTGATAGTGAGTTGATGGTTTGTGCAGAGTTAATGGCTACGTAATCAGACAAAGAAATGATGATTTTAGATTAGTCTTTATTTTGCAGATGGAAGATCAAGAGATGAATGGCTAGGATTTGATTTAGACTGATTAGCTTTGGGAAAAGAGAGAGAGATTGGCGTGTGAGTTGAGATAAAAGAGGAGAGAAGTTAGATTAAAAGGGAATTAGGTGGAGAGGAAAATAAGCAGCAGAAAAAAAAAAAAACCTATAAAACAAAAGTCGTGTGAGGTTAGAAGAAAAGTCAAAAAGAAATTTAAATAATTTTACATGTAGTAACTAAAATTAATTTAAACGAGGATTCTCAATTATTTTTAATTTTTTCTTTAAAAGGAGAAAACGATCTTCAACAAGTGGTTTAGTAAAAATATCAGCTAATTGATCGTTTGTATTAACAAAAACAAGTTCAACTTCCTTTTTACTCACAGGATCAAGAATAAAATGATGCTTAATTTCGATGTGTTTAATTTGACCTGGAATGTTGAATAGGATTTTTTGATAAATTTATAGCACTAGTATTATCGCATAATATTTGAATATTTGCGTACCTTAGAGAAAAATCTTCTAATTGATTTCTAATCCATAATACCTGAGAGCAGCAGTTTGCAGCGGAAATATATTCAGCTTCTGTGGTGGATAGTGCTTTGTTTTCGGCAACACCAGCTGACTAAAGCTTCTCCAAGTACTTGACATGCGCCACTTGTACTTTTTCTTTCTATTTTATCTCCGATGTAGTCAGTATAACACTCATACAAATATATCATCACAGTTGGAGCACGAATTTAGCAAAAATTATCCATTATGCAAAAATTCATACAACATTTGAAAATTTACAAAATGATGATGATCATGATGAAGACTAACCCCCTTACCTTAGATAAAGATTAATCCCAACTTAGGCTTCAATTTAACTCCTAAGCTCACTCCAATTCTTGATTCTTCAAGTTCTCCTTCTCAACACTTGTTCTTCTCTTCTCCCACTTTCTCTCTCTACCTCTGTCTAGAAAAAATCTTATGAAATGAATGAAGTGATATTTTCCTAAGACAACTCCTTAGGTATGACCCTTAATGGGCTTACCCTAGTTTCTAGTGGGCTTAACCCATTTCTATTCAAACCAAAATATAATCACTCCAAACGATATTTAACTAATAACGATAAAACGTCACTAACAGTTACTAAACGGTAAAATCTCAATTTACTCTAGTAACTTAATGAAATAACTATTCTCACTAAACACTAAGAGTAATTCTCACCCAAAATTATAATTTAACCCGTTCTCACAAAATGACCAAAATACCCTTAAGTTTAAAATGACTAAAATACCCTTCTAACACGGAAACCCATGAAAATGCACCCAATGATGATTAATCACACACAAACACATATAAACACATAATAAAAGTAATTAAAATAAATCTAGCTAAAAATCGGGTTGTTACGACTCTCCCCCCTAACAAAAATTTTCGCCCTCGAAAATTACCTGAAGGAAACAACTCCGGATACGAAACCTTCATCCTACTCTCCGGTTCCCAAGTGGCACTCTCACCAGTTGGTCCAACCTAAATCACCTTGACCAAAACAATCTCCTTGCCACGTAAACGATTCATCTCATGATCCTCAATCATAACCGGCCAAGTCTCAACGGTCAAGTTATCTCTTACTTCCAATTCATCCACTTGAATCACATGAGACGCAACATGCACATACTTCCTCAACTGAGACACATGAAACACATTATGAAGATTCAACAAAGACGGTGGTAACGCAATCTGATACGCTACAACCCCAACCTTCTCAATAACATCAAACGGTCCAACAAAACGAGGAGTCAACTTCCTACACTTTAAAGCAGGACCAACACCGGTCACAGGATTCACCCTCAAAAACACATGATCACCAACTTGAAACTCAATATCCTTTCTCCTCTTATCATGATAAATCTTATGTCTACTCTGAGATGCTTTCATCTTCTCCTGAATCATCCTAACCTTTTCCGTAGTTTCTTGCACAACTTCCGGTCCTAACAAAGCACTTTCTCTGGATTCAAACCAACACAACGGTGTCCTACACCTCCAACCATACAAAGCCTCAAACGGAGCCATACCGATACTAGAATGAAAACTGTTGTTGTAAGTAAACTCAATCAACGGTAAACATTCGTCCCAACTGATACCTTGTTCCAACACACAAGCTCTCAACAAATCCTCCAAACTCTGGATAGTCCTCTTCGTCTGCCCATCGGTCTGGGGATGGTAAGCAGAACTCAATCTCAACTTAGTTCCCAAAGCAGCTTGCAGACTCTCCCAAAACTTAGAAGTAAACCTCGGATCCCGATCTGACACAATACTAGAAGGAATAACATGCAATCTAACAACCTGCTCGATCTAGATCTCAGCCAACTTCGCCACAGACATACTAGTCTTAATAGGAATGAAATGTGCTGACTTCGTCAACCGATCAACAATCACCCAAATGGAATCAAAACTCTTACTAGTCTTAGGCAACATTCCAACAAAGTCCATAGAAATGCTTTCCCACTTCCACTCTGGCACAAACAACGGTTGCATCAAACCCGACAGTCTCTGATGTTCAATCTTCGATTTCTGACAAACCAAACAAGCATATACAAACTCAGCAATTTCCTTCTTCATTCCAGGCCACCAAAAGAACCTCTTCAAATCCTGATACATCTTCGTTGCTCCTGGATGAATACTTAAACTACTTCTATGACCTTCGTCCAAAATTTGTCTCTTAAGCTCAATAACATCCGGCACACAAACTCGATCACGAAACATCAAAACATCATTCTCATCCAATCTAAAGTCTCCACCTTTACCTTGATTAACCAACACTATTCGATCCACAAGTTCCAAATCTTCCTTCTGACCCTTCTTGATCTCGTCCAAAATATTGCTTGTCAACTTCAACATACCCAATCTCACACCATCCGGTTTCAACCCACTAACCAAACTCAAGTCTCGAAACTGCTCAACCAAATCCAACTCTTTAACCATCAAAGCAGACATATGCAAAGTCTTTCTACTCAAAGCATCAGCAACAACATTAGCCTTCCCGGGATGATAACTTAACTGAAAATCGAAATCCATAACATATTCCAACTATCTTCTTTGTCTCATATTCAACTCTTTCTGATTAAACAAATACTTCAAACTCTTGTGGTCACTGAACACCTCAAACTTAGAACCATACAGATAATGCCTCCAAATCTTCAATGCATACACAACGGCCGCCAATTCCAAATCATGAGCCGAATAATTCTTTTCATGTACTTTCAACTGCCTTGAAGCATAAGCCACAACCTGACGATTCTGCATAAGCACATCACCAAGACCCATCTTTGAAGCATCACAATACACAACAAACGATTCTTTCGGATTCGGAAAAATCAACACTGGAGCTGAAGTCAACTGCTTCTTCAACTCTTGGAAACTCTTCTCACACTTGGCATCCCAAACATAAGCTTGTCCTTTCTGAGTCAACTGCGTCAATGGCAACGCCAACTTAGAGAATCCCTCAATGAACCTCCGATAGTAACCTGCCAATCCAAGGAAGCTTCTAATCTCAAAAACAGACTTAGGAGATTCCCACTGCAACACTGCATAAACCTTAGACGGATCCACATAAATACCACCCTTAGAAATCACATGACCAAGGAAACTCACTTCCTTCTGTTGAGACAAAATCCTTATTTGATGTTTTAAAGATTACAAACATATTATATTTATTTAATCTTGTTATCTACTAATTCGTTTTTGTGAGAATTTGTTTCATGAGAATGAAATGAGAACGTTCTGGCGAAAACGATGAAAATGGAACAGTACATCAAAAGCGAACAAGTCTGCTCAGCAAGAAAGCTTGGCTGATTATGTTTACTTGGGCCATAAGAAAAGCTTTAAGCCCATTTGGAAAAGTAAAGCCCATTAAATGGATAAGATCACATGGCTTACTTAAGCATGACATCACTAGAGCAAAAGGACATGACATCATCAGAAGTGGGCTGCAAGTTATACAGCTCATCACAGCTGGTTATCTCATGCGCAAGCAAAGCAACAGTGCTTTCTAAGTCAGGCAAATCAGAAAGAACATTCTGAGAACGTTCTGGCTATTTTAAAGAAGAAAAGAGAAATCAATTGAGACTTTGGACAGCTATCAAAAACGTGTCCAACAGCTCTATTTTCTCCCTTGGTCACCAAGACACTCCTCACCTATAAATACAAGGGCCTTTGAAGGTCATAAGCAAGAGTTTTGCAAGCTAATATCTCTCAAAGTGAAAATCATCACTACAAACAAAGCTCTTCGCATACAAAGCAAATTCCAAGCTCTCTCACTATATCTCTTGGATCATCTCTCTTGAATTTGCCTCTTGTAAAACTCAAACAAAGATTTGAGTATCTATTCGATCCAAACAAATCTCTTCATACAAAGAGTGTTGTATTTCTCAAAGTCTATTGGGCTTAATAGTTTTGAGATAGAAAATTCCAACCTTTCTTTTGCTAGTGTGCAAAGAATTGTATAAGCCTGCTGAGGTTGATAATACAGAGGTTACGGACTGATCTGGTGTGATCAAGAAATTGTAGTGCTAGTCAGAAGTTTCTGTTAGCAAGAAAACTATAGTGGATAATCTCACACGAGGTGTGGGGACTGGAATTAGCCGGGTTTGGTGAACCAGGATAACTCTCCTGTGTTATTCTCTCTCTCTCTCTTTCTCTCTCTCTCTCTCTCTCTCTCTCTCTCTTTATTTAAAGTTACACAACACACACACATTATTTTATTAATCTCCAGAACATTCTGGTCCTTGCTAAAATAATCTTTTAACTTAACTTCATTTTTCTCATTCTGTTTATAATCATTCTTAAGAACGTTCTGTTCTAATTCAATTAATTGTTATATACTCTAATCTTGATAAACTAACATTCACCAAGATTATTCTTGAGTATATAAATCTAAAATTAAGTTTCAGGAATAATTTTTAAAAGGGTCACAATTCAAACCCCCCCTTTCTTGTGACGTTTATTGCTACTTCAATTGGTATCAGAGCCCGGGCTCTACAAAAACACCTAACAAGTGTTGGAGGAAAAGATTCAGGAAGAAGGCAATGTCAAAAGAAAAGTATATACCAGAAGGTCTATCATGCACAAGACCACCATTCTTCAATGGAAAGAACTATTATTTCTGGAAAGGAAAAATGGAACTATTCCTCAGATCCCAAGACGTGGATATGTGGAAAATAATCACAAATGGAGAACACATACCTATGACAACCGATGCAACCACAAAGGTGGAGACACTCACACTAGAAGCATCATGGTCAAAAGAAGATAAAGAGAAAGTACTTCTAAACTCTAAAGCTCGACTCTTTCTATCATGCGCACTAAGCATGGAAGAAAGTGAAAGAGTTGATGAATGTGTGACTGCAAAAGAAGTGTGGGACACTCTAAAAATTCATCATGAAGGAACTAGCCATGTAAAAGAAACAAGAATAGACATTGGCGTAAGAAAATTTGAAATCTTTGAAATGAACGAAGATGAGAACATTGATGAAATGTACTCCAGATTCACATCTATTGTGAATGAATTAAGATCACTTGGAAAAACTTATACCACTCATGATCGGATAAGAAAAATCTTAAGATGTCTTCCAAGCACATGGAGACCCATGGTAACTGCAATCACACAAGCTAAAGACTTAAACTCTTTAGCTCTTGAAGATCTCATTGGGTCATTAAAAGCTCATGAGACGCTGCTGCAAGATGATAAACCATCAAGGAAAGGAAAGATGGTTGCTCTCAAAGCATCTCAAAGTGTACAAGAAGATGTCTTTTCACAAAGCGAAGAAATTAAAGAAACCAATGAAGAAGAAAACATCCAAGGTGAAGCAGAAGACGAACTAGCTCTCATCACAAAGAAGATTCAAAGAATGATGAGGAGAAGAGATCAAATAAAGAAATACTTTCTTAACAAGAAAGATAACTCAAAAGGAGAAGTTGACAAAAGTCAAGTAACATGCTTTGGATGCAACAAATTAGGACATTACAAAAACGAATGTCCATTAAACAAAAAGAGTCAGAAGAAATCTCTTTACTCAAAATCAATGTTTACATGGGATGATCTTGAAGAATCAAAAGATGAAGACACTGAAGCCAACATGGTTCTAATGGCAGATTCAGAAAACGAAGAGGTAATTCTTATCAACCAACCTCTAGTATATAAAGAGTTAGAAAATAAATTTGAGAGTCTTTTATTTGACTCAAATTTCTTAACAAACAAATGTCACTCTTTACAAAAAGAAATTTCTGAGTTAAAAGAAGAAAAAGAGAAACTTCAAACTTTGAATAATGATCAAAAGAAAATCATTCAAAGTCTACAAGATTCTTATTTTCAAGCAGCTGAAAAATTAAAAACTTTTGGAAAAACAAAACTTCCTGAAAATTCTAAAAATGAAAATGTTATTCTTAAAAAGGAAGTCAAAGAACTTAGAAATGATCTTTCACAGTTTATAAAATCAACAGAAACATTTCAAAAAATTGTAGGTTCACAAATGGCAGAATTTGACAAAACTGGTTTAGGCTTTAATCAAATATATGAAAAGGTTCTTATACCACAAAAACTAAAATGTTCTTTCTGTAATAAAAGAGGACATCTTGAATCAGTCTGTTTTCATAAAAAGAGAAAACTAGAAGAACCATCTATCTCAGAACATTCTCCAAAACATTCTTTCTCATTAAAAAGAAAAGAATGCTCATATTGTAAGAGATGAGGTCATCTAGAATTAAACTGTTTTCTCAAGATTAAACATCTTGAGACCAAAGAAACTAACCACAAAGGACCCACATCTTCATGGGTACCTAAGGAACCACTAACTCAAAATGCAGGGATCCTCACAAGATGCAAGAACAAAGCCATGGTACTTGGACAGTGGTTGTTCTAGACACATGACTGGGGATAAACAATGCTTCATCTCCTTCACAAAAAAGGAAGGAGGTCTAGTAACCTTTGGCAATAATGACAAAGGACAAATTAAAGGTAAAGGTATTATTGGTAAAAAAGACTCTGCAAAAATTGAGGATGTTCAATATGTTGAAGGTTTAAAACACAATCTACTAAGCATAAGTCAATTATGTGATAGTGGCTTCGAAGTTGTTTTCAAACCTAACATATGTATTGTAAAACATACATCCTCAGGTAAGATTTTCTTTACCGCTTCTAGAAAGAAAAACCTATATGCTTTATACTTAGATGATATTCCAGCAGAAACATGTTTTATGACACTTGAAAAAGATAAATGGATTTGGCACAAAAGAGCTGGACATATAAGTATGAAAACTATTTCAAAAATCTCCAAACTGGATCTTGTAAGAGGACTTCCAAAAATTGATTTTGAAAAAGATAGAATATGCGAAGCTTGTACAAGAGGTAAACAAGTTAAAAGCAGTTTTAAAACAAATGATTTTGTTTCAACTAAGAGACCTCTTGAACTACTTCACATAGATCTATTTGGTCCTGTTAGAACCGCCAGTCTAAGTGGAAAACAATATGGGTTTGTTATAGTTGATGATTTTTCCAGATATACATGGGTTCTATTTTTAAAACATAAAGATGAAGCTTTTGAAGCATTCAAAACTTTTTGCACATTAGTTCAAAATGAAAAAGAATCAAAAATCATTTCAGTAAGAAGTGATCATGGAGGAGAATTTGAAAATGCTTTCTTTAAAAACTTCTTTGATGAAAAAGGAATTTCTCATAATTTTTCATGTGCAAGAACTCCACAACAAAATGGAGTTGTTGAAAGAAAAAATAGAACACTCCAAGAAATGGCAAGAACAATGTTAAATGAATCAAATGTAGAAAAATACTTTTGGGCTGAAGCCATAAATACTTCTTGCTATATCATAAACAGGGTTTCAATTAGAAAAATTTTAAACAAAACCCCATACGAACTCTGGAAAAATATAAAACCTAACATCTCATATTTTCATATTTTTGGATGTTATTGTTATATTTTAAATGATAAAGAAAATCTAGGAAAATTTGATTCAAAATCAGATAAAGGAATATTCTTAGGATATGCAACAAACTCCAAAGGATATAGAATTTATAATTTGAAAAATCAAACCATGGAAATAAGCATGCATGTTATTTTTGATGAGTTTGATGACTTAATAATCAACAAAGAAGATGAAGAAGAAATTCCTCAAAAAGAAAGTAATGATTCTCAAGAACATTCTTCTCAAGTTCTTCCAAAAAGCTGGAAAACCGTCGGTGATCATCCTCCTGAACAAATCATTGGAGACACATCTGATGGAATAAGAACAAGACGATCATTTATGAATAATGATGTCAACATGGCAATGATCTCTCACATTAAACCAAAAAATATACAAGAAGCAATATGTGAAGAATCATGGGTAAAAGCCATGGAAGAAGAACTCTCTCAATTTGAAAAGAATGAAGTATGGAATCTTGTTCCTAAACCTCAAAATCAATCCATCATTGGAACAAGATGGGTATTTAGAAATAAACTAAATGAAGAAGGAAAAGTTATCAGAAACAAAGCTAGATTGGTAGCTCAAGGGTACAATCAACAAGAAGGTATTGATTACGATGAAACCTTTGCTCCGGTAGCCAGGTTAGAAGCAATTAGAATTCTTCTTGCATATGCATCTCATAAAAATATTAAATTATTTCAAATGGATGTCAAAAGTGCCTTTTTAAATGGATTTTTAAATGAGGAAGTTTATGTTCATCAACCTCCTGGTTTTGAGAACACAAACAAACCTAATCATGTGTTTAAACTCACAAAAGTACTATATGGTCTTAAACAAGCTCCTCGAGCTTGGTATGAAAGGTTAAGCACGTTCTTAATCAAAAATGATTTTTCTAGAGGAAAAATTGATACAACCCTTTTTAGAAAAGATGACAAAACAAATTTTTTAATTGTTCAAATTTATGTTGATGACATCATATTCGGTTCAACAAATGAAAAAATGTGTGATGATTTTTCAAATCTCATGCAAAGTGAATTCGAAATGAGTATGATGGGAGAATTAAGATTCTTTCTTGGCTTGCAAATTAAGCAAGAATCAAATGGCATTTTTATCTGTCAAGAAAAATATATAAAAGATCTTCTCAAAAAATATAAAATGAATGAAGCCAAAATAATGGCAACTCCCATGCATCCAACATCTAATTTAGATAAGGATGAAAATGGAAAAACCATTTCTGAAAAAGAATACAGAGGTATGATTGGATCTCTGTTGTACTTAACTGCTAGCAGACCAGATATTGTTTTTGCTGTTGGTTTATGTGCACGTTTTCAAACCTCTCCAAGGGAATCTCATTTAACCGCTGTAAAAAGAATTTTCAGATATCTAGTAGGTACTACTGATCTTGGCCTTTGGTATAGCAAAGGGTCTTGTTTTGATCTTATAGCATACTGTGATGCTGACTATGCTGGAGACAAAATAGAAAGAAAAAGTACAAGTGGAGCATGTCAGTTTCTTGGGAATGCACTCATAAGTTGGTCATGCAGAAAGCAGAACACTATCGCTCTGTCAACTACAGAAGCAGAATATGTGTCAGCAGCCAACTGTTGTTCTCAAGTTCTCTGGATTAAAAATCAACTTGAGGATTTCTCAATAAGGTACACAAATATTCCAGTATTTTGTGACAATACAAGTGCAATAAATTTATCAAAGAATCCCATTCAACATTCAAGATCAAAACATATTGAAATAAAACATCATTTCATTAGGGATCATGTTAATAAAAAGGAAATTGAATTGATTTTTGTTGATACAAAAAATCAATTAGCTGATATCTTTACTAAACCTTTAGTTAAGGATCACTTTAATTTTATTAAAGAAAAATTGCATATTATTCAAAATCCTTGCAAAAAATCAAAATAGGAAGAGTCTCTCTTCATCAGAATGTTCTGAAAACATTCTTTGAAAATCTGTCTTCCAAAGACTGACTTGAGGGCCACGCCTCAACCATGTCCCTTCTCATTTCTCTATAAAATCTGATCTCTATGTAACTAAGTAATTACTAGGATCAAATTATAAAAATTACAGCTAATAAATGTTGTGTTTCCTCTCTCATCATTAAAACCACTAAAAGTCACTTCCTACCTTTTTCCTTCTCCCAAAACCGGTTTTCACTTTTTCTCTCTAAACTCCCACTCTCTTCCTTCTTCAAACCGTCTCTTCTTCTTCTCTCAACCACCATTTTCTCCATCACAAAATGGCTCGAACCAAGGGAACCGGAAAAACCAACCCAGATGACTCTTCTCCTTCACCATCACCAACCCGTTCTCCTTCTCCACCATCTCCTCCGGTGACAAAACCGCCGTCATCTCCTCCTCTGTTCGATTCAACTCCACCATCAACCAAGGAAACCACTCCATTCGTAACTCCACCACAATCTCCGCTCAATAACTCCACAGAACCAATCATGCAAGATGGATATCTCACCACCGAAACCACACCAGAAAAAACTCCATTAAAGGACGACGAAAAACTTCCCTTCATCCCTGACCCTGAATCCTTCCATCCTCTCGCGATGGTACTCTACGTTGAACCAAAACCAACTTCGGTCAACCTAAATCTCAACACACCAAGAATAGTTGTTGAAGATCAACCAACCGCTCCTCAGGAACCTCCAAACTTGAACAAAATGGCTCCTCATCTCAGGAACATGACCAAAAGGAAGTTGCCTCCCAAGAAGGCTAAATCTGCTCCTAATCCAAGACCTAGAAAATCTCAAAGGCTTCGTTCTGCAGTTGGAACAAAGAAAACCAACAGTGTAGACACAACTGTACATGATATCTCTGATTCAGATGAAGAAACTGAACCAACTACCCCTTTGGCTGAGAAAACTCCTTCTCCTCTTAAGCCCAAACCTAAGAGTAACAAAAAGGTCTCTAAACCTCCTATCAAGGGTTCTGTACCAAAACCAAAGCCTAAACCAACTGTGAAGGACAAAGGAAAGCAGAAGCAAACTGCTCAACCAGAACGTTCTTCAGAAAGTCTTTCTGATAAAGACTATGAACTCTCTTAAGATTATTCTCCAGAATGTTCTCCAAAGCGCAAAAATCCTTCAAAACAGAAGATCATTCATATCTCTACAGGAAAGAGAGTACCTCTGTTTGATCATTCTCTGAAAAAGGATTTCAAAGAAAAATGGGGAAATAGGTCAATTGGAATTGGAAGGTATTATGATTTTGTCAAGCTGGAAAAAGACAAAGTCGTTCTTAAGGAGTATGTTGATGAGCAAGGCTGGACCAAATTTCTACAGCTTCGTGAGAGACACTACCCAAAGCTTGTCCAAGCTTTCTATTTCATGGCAGAAGCATACCCTGAGGAAAGCTTAATAGTGTCTAGGATTAAGGATGTTGAGATACGTCTCACTCCACAGGTAATCTCTGATACTCTTGGTATCTCAAATTCTGGTCAAACTGTCTTTGGTGATGATTGGTTTGAAAAACTTGAAGTCAATTCTGAAAATGTTTACAAACTCCTTTTCAAACCAAATGTCACTGAGTTTGTTTCTTCGAACCTTCTGCCAACCCCAAAAATGCTGAATGGCATAAGCCAACATTGTGTCTTGCCTAGAAATGGTAATTTTCAACATGTTAGTTCAAATGATCTCTTGGTCATGTATCATCTTTTAATGAAAGAAAAATTGAGTCTTCCTCATATCATTATTCATAACATGATCAATGTTATTCAGTCTCGTAACAAAAAGTCTTGTCTGCCATATGGAATGGCTCTGACCAAAATCTTCATTAAAAATCATATTCCTTTTGAAGGTGAAAAATCTGTTTTTGAGTATTCTCAATTCACTCCAAAAAATCTGAGTCACATGAAGCAGGAACCTGTTGATGAGCCTCCTTCTGACCTCAAAAGAAAGAGGGAAGATGGGTCTGATCTGCAGAATCCAGTTCCAGAAAATGCTTCTGATGAACACTGCAATCCTCCAGAACGTTCTTCAGAACGTTCTCCTGTGATGGAGGAAGATCAGGAACTGCTTGAAAACTTTGGCAATCATGCTTCTCTGTCAAAAGTCAAAGCTTCAGAAATTCTTCAAAGTTTCACTGAAAAAACCCCAATCACAAAACCTTCAAAATTGTTCATCTCTCCTCAAAAGCATGATTATTCTGCTTTGTTTCAATCTGACTCAGTGGACAAATTCTTTGTTCCACAAGCTTTTGATTCATCTGTCCAGATGGACTCTCTCAGGTCTCTTCAAACTAATCTCTCTTTTCCTTCAAGATTCAATGAATCTCCTTCAATGGCGCAAAGGATTTTTGAGCACAATGAAAGGCCAACCAAAAGGACCAAGGTTGAGAAAGACTGCAGTAAGACACGCAGTGACTTGACTAGGGTAATTGAAGGGAACAATGCAATTTTGCATTATCTGTCTTGGATGACTTTTGAAATGTCTCTGTCAAGGAAGTGGAAGGACTCCATAAGTGACAAGAATGAGTTTGCTAGACCAGAACAAAACCCATTCCCAGTTCCTATGTATCCCATGTTCATGCCTACTATCTCTTCATCATCTGATGCCTCTTCTCCAACCATTCCACCTACTGCTGCTGCTGCCCCTTTTCATGATGACAAAGGGGGAGATGATTTAGGGGATTATGAGTTAGGAGGACCAGGAAAACAGTTAGGATCTAGGGAAGAATAGATCACTATGCTGCTGTTTATGTTTAAGTATTTTGATGTTTAAAAACTCTGTTTTTATTTCTCTGTTTATGTCTTTTGATCATGATTAACTTGCTGCTAGTATGTGCGCATATGAACAATGCTTTTTGGTGTTTTGAAATGCTAGGTTTGATACCTTGTAATGATCTTCATGATTTATGAATTATGTTGTTTATGTTCTATATTCTCATTTTGCATATTAAATCTTGAATGCATGAATTGAGGGGGAGTTCTTTGATAAAATTATCAAACTCAATTGTCCATAAACAAATTCTGGAAAACTCTCAAAATGGCACAAAATTTTGGTTGCTAAAATTGAGGGGGATTTTTTAACAAATTTTTCAAAAACTCAAAATCAAAATCAAAATAAATTATAAATGTTTGTCATCATCAAAAAGGGGGAGATTGTTGAGACAAAATCCTTATTTGATGTTTTAAAGATTACAAACATATTATATTTATTTAATCTTGTTATCTACTAATTCGTTTTTGTGAGAATTTGTTTCATGAGAATGAAATGAGAACGTTCTGGCGAAAACGATGAAAATGGAACAGTACATCAAAAGCGAACAAGTCTGCTCAGCAAGAAAGCTTGGCTGATTATGTTTACTTGGGCCATAAGAAAAGCTTTAAGCCCATTTGGAAAAGTAAAGCCCATTAAATGGATAAGATCACATGGCTTACTTAAGCATGACATCACTAGAGCAAAAGGACATGACATCATCAGAAGTGGGCTGCAAGTTATACAGCTCATCACAGCTGGTTATCTCATGCGCAAGCAAAGCAACAGTGCTTTCTAAGTCAGGCAAATCAGAAAGAACATTCTGAGAACGTTCTGGCTATTTTAAAGAAGAAAAGAGAAATCAATTGAGACTTTGGACAGCTATCAAAAACGTGTCCAACAGCTCTATTTTCTCCCTTGGTCACCAAGACACTCCTCACCTATAAATACAAGGGCCTTTGAAGGTCATAAGCAAGAGTTTTGCAAGCTAATATCTCTCAAAGTGAAAATCATCACTACAAACAAAGCTCTTCGCATACAAAGCAAATTCCAAGCTCTCTCACTATATCTCTTGGATCATCTCTCTTGAATTTGCCTCTTGTAAAACTCAAACAAAGATTTGAGTATCTATTCGATCCAAACAAATCTCTTCATACAAAGAGTGTTGTATTTCTCAAAGTCTATTGGGCTTAATAGTTTTGAGATAGAAAATTCCAACCTTTCTTTTGCTAGTGTGCAAAGAATTGTATAAGCCTGCTGAGGTTGATAATACAGAGGTTACGGACTGATCTGGTGTGATCAAGAAATTGTAGTGCTAGTCAGAAGTTTCTGTTAGCAAGAAAACTATAGTGGATAATCTCACACGAGGTGTGGGGACTGGAAGTAGCCGGGTTTAGTGAACCAGGATAACTCTCCTGTGTTATTCTCTCTCTCTCTTTCTCTCTCTCTCTCTCTCTCTCTCTCTCTCTCTCTTTATTTAAAGTTACATAACACACACACATTATTTTATTAATCTCCAGAACATTCTGGTCCTTGCTAAAATAATCTTTTAACTTAACTTCATTTTTCTCATTCTGTTTATAATCATTCTTAAGAACGTTCTGTTCTAATTCAATTAATTGTTATATACTCTAATCTTGATAAACTAACATTCACCAAGATTATTCTTGAGTATATAAATCTAAAATTAAGTTTCAGGAATAATTTTTAAAAGGGTCACAATTCAAACCCCCCCTTTCTTGTGACGTTTATTGCTACTTCACCTTCAACCAAAACTCACACTTAGACAACTTAGCACACAATTGATTTCCTCCAAAGAAGCAAACATCATGAACACACAAGCTTTGCCATCTAAAGACTTCTTCACTTGCTCCACGGTCAAGAACTTCCTATCCAACTCTTCTACCGGCTTTGAAAAAGTCACACTCTTAGTCAAACAATTAATGCTAACCCCAAAAGTTAACAATCAATCCATACCAAAAATCACATCCATATGCTTCAACGGAAGACAAACAAGATCCAACTCCAAATCAACATTACCGAAATTAACAGGACACTTAACACAAACCACAACCAACTGAGCCTCCGCAGCCAAAGATACATCCCTGGCCAGACTAACACAAACCACTAACCGATAAGAAAACAACACAACAAAGCAAATGCCGAAGGTACTATGCTACCATTCGCACACAACAGGGAAATACAACAAGTATTAGTCCAGACAAGACTGACCACGACTCTGATACCAACTTGTAACACTCCTATTTCCATTAAAGCAATTAAACATGCGAATAATACATTTATTCAAGAAATAGAAGTAACACCCCGTTATCCCAAACAATTAAATAATAAATAAAATAATCAGAGTTCAACAACAAACGGACATGTTACACTGCTTTTCAAAATTTCTTAAATAGAGTAAAATACTATTTAATAAAATCAACTTTAATAGTTTCACCAAAACTTGCAGCGGAATATTTTTCAATAATTAACATCAACATCAACAATGAATCCTCCAACAATAAATTCTGGCACAAAGGCCTCAACATAATTAATCATCAGATATTGTTTCAAACAACAAATAAAGGCTCCACAACATGTTCCAAAATTTGATACATAAGGAATGAAAAACTAAAACAATTATTTCCCATCCCGTTACGTATCAGAGCCCTAGACACTTGAGCCACCACATCTACTACTCTGGATCACCTGCAAGTTACCCATAGGAAGGGCAACATTTCCAAGCAGAAGGGGTGAGATTCACAAACAACAATAATAGATATATAATTCATCAATTGAATCTAACACCCTAAATTTCATCATACTTCAATATATATATATATATATATATATTTATATATCATAATCACACCATTATCAACATATTCAACTTCAATCAATAGCAGAACTACTACTCAATCATCAACAACGACTCATGCAATGACATGACAACACCACTAAGACTCAACAACAAAATGCGACTATGCACAAGCATGTGGTACCATTTAACGCGTTTGAATGACAAGGCATTCCAGGGCATGAGCCCACACCGAATTTGAATGGTTAAAGCATTCACAGGGCATAAGCCCTCACCAATTGAACGACAAGGCGTTCCAGGGCATAAGCCCTCACCGCTTTGAACGACAAGGCGTTCTAGGGCATGAGCCCTCTCCACTTTATGATTATGCAAAGACTCCACCTGTGTATATCTACATACAACTCAACAATGCATACAACGACAACTGCTACCCAACGATGCATATTTATGAATATGACTTACACCCTAATAATTCAACTAATGTTACTACAACCTTTAAAAAGAATTCAACAACATGTATAATTTATTTAGATATAAATATACATCACAATCATCAACAAATCATCATGATTAATTCAATAGCTCTAGAAAATAACACAATTAATTATAATCATACTCCTACACCAAAGTTAATCAACATTATTCAATTATATAACAATTAGCTTTAGGTACTGGGCAACTCGCCTCGCGAGCTCATCTGCTCGCTATGGCGAACTCAGAAAAAAAGGTTACTCGCCGTGGCGAGTACGAGGAGAATGAGAAAAAGGGTGCTCTCGGGAGTTTTGACATTTTTCTCACTAAATCTTTATTTTTAAGCTCCCTATTCATCTTTTTAATCTAAAAATTGTCTCAGTCCTCTCTAAAAACATCCAGGCACTCAAAACTAACCAACTTATACCTTATAACAACAATCTTATAATCATGATCTCTCACTCACTTACTCGCCATGGCGAGTGGTTCTTCTTGCAGGGCGAGCCATGAAGTTGTTCACTCGCGAGGCGAGACAAGGCTACTCGCGGGGCGAGCGATGAATGTCTGTACGGGCAGAATGCAGGTTTTTCCCAAAAATCCCAATTTTCTCAATTCACTCCCCAAAACAGTTTACAGAAATGTAATAAAATGTTGTATGCAATCTGAACACATTCCTAACACTAAAACAATGGTTTCTACACTCTTTTCCATCCAAAATCAAAGAATCATAATCTAACCCAAATTCCCAATTTTAACCAGAACTATGTTAAACGAAAATCAGAATTACAATCTATACTATTGAAAGTAAACCTCACCCTTACCTTAATTTAGATGAACAATCTCTACACAAAATCTAGTTCTCTTACTTGGCTCTTCTCTCTTTTTCTCCCAAAAGCTCTGTTCTACGTAAAACCGTTTTCTGACTTCTCAATTCCCTAACTCCTAACTTAACTCCCCTTTATTTTAATTAACTCCCTCTTAATTTTATTAATTCTAATTTAATCCCCAAACTCCAAAATAATAATAATTCTCACTTATTCTAATTAATACCAAAATAAATCATTAATAAAATATAACACACCAAAACATCAACATAAATCATTTAAAATCATATAAAAGACTCTAAATAAATCATAATTAAATAAAATAACGACTAGGGCGTTACAATAGAGGCTACGCCATCATCCAAAATTCAAAAACCAATAAACATTTATATAAACCTCAACAGTCGCAGCGGAATATAAACCAGAGTAATCCAAATATACATGTTATGAATCAATAACTACATCAATATAGATGCATCTCAAAAATCTCAACAAACAAGTAATCTCCAATCATGAACAATAATCCAAAATAAAAGATAATCTAGAGCGACATAAAGACGCCTAGATCATAGCCAACCTAGACTCTATAGACACCGGTACCGGAGATAGCTCCCCATATCCACCAAGCACAAAAACTCACCAAGCAACTAATTCTGCACAACGTCTACCCATCCATACAGACAGGTAGGCGGTCCATCACAGATCCACTGGGGGTAAGTATTACATCATCATAATCCAAATAACAGTTAACATGAATAATTCAATATAAACATCATGCACTTGATCAATAATAATATTCATATATATATATATATATATATATATGTATATACTTACATCAAAACCCCAATATCTCACATTAATATTCACCAATCACATGTGTCATGAACAAATATCAATTCACAGTCATTCATACACAATCACCAATCATATACATCATGAACAATCACCAATCATAAGCCATGAATAATCATTAATCATATTTCATGAACAATCACCAATCACATGTGTCATGAACAAATATCAATTCACAGTTATTCTTACACAATCTCCAATCACATACATCAATAAGACTCATGCCATGATATGCACCTATTGACACATATATGCATTTGGTACCAAATCACCTCAGGGTCGTCACCCATATCCATATCTCAAAAGATCTCTGCCAGGCCGAAGCCCTATAACGAATAAAATATCGTATCCAGATCTCAAAAGATCTCTGCCAGGCCGAAGCCCTATAACTAGATCTCAAAAGATCTCTGCCAGGCCGAAGCCCTATAACGAATAAAACATCGTATCCAGGTCTCAAAAGATCTTTGCTATGACGAAGCCCTATGATGAACAAAACATCATTTATACAAGACTATGATGCATGGACATGTATAAGGACTCGATAATGCGACAATCCACAATTTCAACCTCAATATATAGGACAACACCCAATTATATTGATTATCTCCACAACATTGCATTATCAAGAAAACATGCCCACACACAAATAAATCATAGTATTCATCATCACACATCAACATGATTATCAATAATCAACAATGTCATTCAACATCAACTATATCATATAGTTTCACCATTCCAAACAATTCTCATATTCCAAGTAAGAGAACATACAACATCTCATGACAAATATCATATCCAACATATAACCATTCAACATCAACCACATCATATAGTTTCACCAATTCAAACATTTCTTACATTCTAAGTAAGATAGCTTACACATCTCATGATAAATATCATATCCAAAACAATCATTCGTTCATACAACTTCACTTAGTTATATAAACATAGCCACCACAATTCTCAAGACAATTGGTTCAAGAAACATTCCTGACTAAAACCATATCAAGTGGTCACCGATCAGCATTGACAAAACCCAAGACAAAATGACATAGAAAAATTGAAAACCTTCAAACAATCTTAATCGACAATGTAATCATGAAGTTAAGTCGCCTCCGGATCATTAACATTAATCCAAGCACTACTTAAGTTCATATGAAAATCCCATTTTCACAAGCTTTCACATTCCCACCCGAAATATCACTTTTGACATGATTAAGATGTTTGAACAACAACATCAATTGTTCATGAAACTTATCACAATTTAACAACAACAAAGCATAATTCACCAATTGAGCACAATTTTCACAACTTATAATTTGTTCCTATTTGAACATGTAATTTCACCAACAATCATACAATTATCATCAATTCATGCATACAAATATATCATCACAGTTGGAGCACGAATTTAGCAACAATTATCCATTATGCAAAAATTCATAGAACATTTGAAAATTTACAAAATGATGATGATCATGATGAAGACTAACCCCCTTACCTTAGATAAAGATTAATCCCAACTTAGGCTTCAATTTAACTCCTAAGCTCACTCCAATTCTTGATTCTTCAAGTTCTCCTTCTCAACCCTTGTTCTTCTCTTCTGCCATTTTCTCTCTCTACCTCTCTCTAGAAAAAATCTTATGAAATAAATGGAGTGATATTTTCCTAAGACAACTCCTTAGGTATGACCCTTAATGGGCTTAACCTAGTTTCTAGTGGGCTTAACCCATTTCTATTCAAACCAAAATATAATCACTCCAAACGATATTTAACTAATAACGGTAAAACGTTACTAACCCAAAATTTACTCTAGTAACTTAATGAAATAACTATTCTCACTAAACACTAAGAGTAATTCTCACCCAAAATTATAATTTAACCCGTTCTCACAAAATGACCAAAATACCCTTAAGTTTAAAATGACTAAAATACCCTTCTAACACGGAAACCCATAAAAATGCACCCAATAATGATTAATCACACACAAACACATATAAACACATAATAAAAGTAATTACTTGGATAAAACCTAACTCTATTGAATTGAATATTTTCTCAATTTCAGCTCTGTTTTAAGACGTCGATTTACTATGAGTTATGAATTGATGATATGTGTCCTTTGAATTACCATTCTTTATATATGTCCTTCGATTTACACTTATGTGAATTTCTGCTCTTATGATTATCAATTGTGATTCACGGTTTCAGGATTAGAGGTTACATACGATTAGAGGTTACATACGGTGAATATATATACATACAACTAATTAGTTAACACTTTTATCTATGACTAGTTGACATTGAATATCAATGATTGTGACTTGTTGCTACTTCCTATTCCAAGTGCACATATACTAACTAATTGGCGATTTATACATACATGTTTTCATCTGAAGAATTGCAACTATAATAATTAAAATAATATACTACAATTTTATGGTGATTTTTATAGGTATGATAGTTATATTGAATTTATTTGTACTATTATTTAAACGTGTCTGAAATAATAATTTTAGACAACGAATTGGATTGATGAAAGATAAGATGATGTGTAAATGAGGATTTAATGAGAAAAATGTCAAAATTCTCGAGAGACTCGCCACGGCGAACGACTTACTCGCCATAGCGAGTTACCCCTTTTCTTGAGTTCGCCATAGCGAGCAGTGCACTCACGAGGCAAGTTGCACAGTGGCTGAAGCCGCATCTATGTTTGTGTACCTTGTCGTGCGTACTATTTGGTGGATTCTTTTGGTTATGATGATGATTATATGTGATTGCATTGTTTACCAAGAACATGATTGATTGTTGATTAATGAATTATGTGTATATGACCATGTGAATACATACTATGTTGATGGATTTCATTGTTTAAGGTTGTCGTGTCACAGTTGACCAAGTTGCGAAGTAAGTCATAAGTAAAAAATGATGTCGTTGTTGTTGAAAATCATCCTTGTTGTTGACGCCGTTGAGTTATAAGTTGATGTAAGTGTTGTTGAGTTGTATGTTGTTGTTTTGTAAGAGGTGGTGTACTCTTATGTTGTCGTTTTATAAGAGGTGGTGTACTCTTATGTTGTCGTTTTATAAGAGGTGGTGTACTCTTATGTTGTTGTTTTATAAGAGGTGGTGTACTTTTATGTTGTTGTTTTGCGAAAGGTGGTGTACTCTTATGTTGCCGTTTTATAAGAGGTGGTGTACTCTTATGTTGTTGTTTTGCGAAAGGTGGTGTATTCTTATGTTGTCGTTTTATAAGAGGTGATGTACTCTTATGTTGTTGTTTTGCGAAAGGCGGTGTACTCTTATGTTGTCGTTTTATTAGAGGTGGTGTACTCTTATGTTGTTGTTTTGCGAAAGGTGGTGTACTCTTACGTTGTCGTATTTGTAGGAGGTGGTGAACTCTCATGTATTGTATTGTCATATTGATGTTGTCGTCAACGAATCGTTGAAGTTGTTGTTGATGCCAAACCATGAAATATTAATGTTGGGTTGTTACATTGTGGCATTTGTCGTTGTGTCGTGCATTGTCGTAGTAGGTGTCGTTGTTGACTGAGTGGTCAATGTTTATTGTGGTTGAAGAGACATGGAATATTAATGTTGAACAATTTGTTATTGCTTATATTGTTAAATGTCGTTACTGATTTATATTTCTATTATTTAATGACTGTGAATCTCACCCCTTCTGCTTGGAAATGTTGCTCTTCATATGAGTAACTTGCAGGTGATCGAGAATAAGTAGTTGTTGATTGTTGTCGTGAGTGGCTACCTCTCACTGTGTCTTTAGGTGTTCTGATACGTAACGGGACGGGAACTTTTGTGGCTATTTTCTATTCCTTACGTATTGCTTATGATTTTACATGACTATGATTTAGTTTGGATTTTATGAGATGTTATGATGAGGCCTTCGTGCCAAAGACTATTTTAGTTGTTGAATTTAATCCGATGCGAAATATTGATTATTATGTTGATTATATTTTGAAGGATAATTAGTTAATTATTCAATTTATGATTTTTAAGAAGTGTAGCATTCCGTTTATGTGGAAAACTCTGATTATTTGTTATGAAATTTTTAAGTTGGGAAAAACGGGGTGTTACAAGCATCACAATATGCCATTAGATCAAAATATGTTCCCTTTTTATACCATAGACCAACACTTGGAGTTCTTACAACGTATCTGAAAATTCTTTTAACTGCGATGTAGTGTGACTCTTTTGGTGCAGTTTGAAATCTAGCACATAGACCAACTACAAAAACAATGTCAGGTCTACTGGCAGTTAAATATAAAAGGGAACCTATCATTCCTCTATATTCTTTTACAGAAAAATCTTTTCCATTTTCATCTTTGTCAAGATTTGATGAAGGATGCATAGGAGTAGTCATAATTTTGGCTTCAATCATTTTATATTTTTTAAGATCTTTGATATATTTTTCTTGACAAATGAAAATACCATCTTCGTGCTGTTTGACTTGTAATCCCAAAAAGAATTTAAGTTCTCCCATCATTCTCATTTCAAATTCACTTTCCATGAGTTTTGAAAAATCATCACACATTTTTTCATTTGTAGCTCCAAAAATGATATCATCGACGTACACTTGTACGATTAATAAATCATTTTTGTCAATTTTTCTAAAAAGTGTGGTGTCAATTTTTCCTCATGACAAACCATTTTTAATCAAAAAAATGCTCAATCTTTCATACCAGGCTCTTGGAGCTTGTTTCAGTCCATATAGAGCTTTGGTTAGTTTGAACACGTGATTTGGTTTTTCTAAATTTTCAAAACCAGGAAGTTGATGAACATAAACCTCTTCATTTAAAAAAACCATTTAAGAAAGCACTTTTTACGTCCATTTGAAAAAGTTTGATGCACTTATGAGATGCATATGCAAGAAGAATTCTTATGGCTTCAAGTCTAGCCACAGGAGCATAGGTTTCATCGTAGTCTATGCCTTCTTGTTGATTGTAACCTTGAGCTACCAATCTGGCCTTGTCGCATGTTACTTTTCCCTCTTCATCTAATTTGTTTCTGAATACCCATCTTGTACCAATGATAGATTGAGTTTGAGGATTAGGTACAAGAGTCCAAACTTGATTTTTTTCAAATTCATGTAGTTCTTCTTTCATTGCTTCGACCCATGATTCATCAATAATTGCTTCCTTTATTGATTTTCGTTCAATTTGTGAGATCATTACGAAGTCATTTGTTTGAAAGGATCTTCTTGTTCTCACTCCATCTGTGGTTTCACCAATAATTTGTTCTTGAGGGTGATGATCTACGATTCTCCATGATTTTGGAGGACTTAGAGAAACTTCTTCATTTGATGATTGTTGTTGAATTTTTTCGATGTCGGGGTTGAGTCTCAAGTTCCTCAAATTCATCAAATTTTATGTGCATACTTTCTTCTAGAACTTTTGTTCTCAAGTTATACACCCTATAAGCTTTTGAAGTAGCAGAGTAACCAAGAAATATAGCTTTGTCTGACTTTGAATCAAATTTTTCTAGGTTCTCTTTGTTGTTTAAAATATAACAATAGCATCCAAAAATATGAAATTAAGAAATGTTTGGCTTTCTTTCTTTCGAGAGTTCATACGGGAAAAGTTCTTGTATTTATGGCTTCTGCCCAAAAATATTTCTCAACATTTGATTCATTTAAAATAGTTCTTGCCATTTCTTGCAAAGTCCTATTTTTTCTTTCAACAACTCCATTTTGTTGAGGAGTTCTAGGACAAGAAAAATTACGAGATATTCCATTATCACTGAAATATTGTTCAAAAGAGGCATTTTCAAATTCTCCTCCATGATCACTTCTTACTGCGATAATGTTCATTTCTTTCTCATTTTGAACTTTTTTGCAAAAAGTTTGAAAAGCTTCAAAAGAATAATTTTATGTTTCAAAAATAAAGCCCAAGTGAATCTGGAAAAATCATCAACGATTACAAAGCCATATTTTTTGCCACCAAGACTTTCTATTGAGATAGGTCCAAATAAATCTATGTGAAGTAGTTCAAGAGGTCTTTTTGTTGAAATAAATTCTTTTGAAGGAAAACTACTTTTGACTTGTTTTCCTCTGACACATGCTTCACATATTTTATCCTTCTCATAGTTAATCTTAGGAAGTACTCCTACTAAATCAAGTTTTGATATTCTGGAAATTGTTTCCATACTTATATGGCCTGCCCTTTTATGCCAAATGCATTTATCCTTTTCAAGGGATATAAAGCATGATTCGACAAGGAGTTCATCTAAGTATAGAGTGTAGACATTTTTATTTCTTGATCCGGTAAATAGGATTTTTCCTGAAGATATTTGTCTTACTTTGCATGTGTGAGGTTTGAATATTACTTCAAGATCACTGTCACACAATTGACTGATGCTAATTAGGTTATGTTTTAATCCTTCTACCTATTGAACATTTTCAATTTTTGTAGAGTTTATCTTACCAATAACACCTATACCTTTAATCCGAGATTTTTCATTATTACCGAAGGTTACCAATCCTCCTTCCTTTTTGGTGAAGGAGAGAAAGCTTTGTTTATCTCCAGTCATATGTCTTGAGCATCCACTGTCCAAGTACCAGGGCTTTTTCTTGACTGTTATGAGACATTCCTGCAGTAGAAGTTAGTAATGCTTTGGGTACCCATATTTTTTTGGGTCCTTGATGGATAGTGTTATTAAGAATTTCCTTTGTATGAAAATTAGTGTAATTATTTTTCAATTTTTGTGACGCTAATCTCTTTCTTTTTTTGAAACAAAAAGGTTCAAGGTGTCCATATTTTTCACAATATGTACATTTGTATCTTTCACATGTGTTTTTATTTTTTTCAGGAATGAAGAAGTTCTCATAAAGTTTTTTATTTTTGATTAGTTTTGAAACCTATACATGCTTTATCAAAAACGCTTACTTGTGATCCCATAATTTTTTGAAATGTTTCAGTAAATTTAACAAAGTTTGAGATATCATTTTTTAATTGTAAAACATTTTCTTTTAAAATGATGTTTTCCTTTTGAGAGTTATTTTTGTTTTCAGAGACTTCTTTTGATTCAACATGTTGAATATTTTTAATCGGATCTTTGTTTTCTTTTTCCAAGATTTCCTTTTCCTTTCTTAGTTCAAGATATTCATTTCTTAATCTTTCACATTCTTGTTCCAACATTTGAGAACTGTAAAAAAGATTATCAAACAAATGTTCAGTTTTTTCGCATGATGAGCAAGGATCAGGATTTACCTCTTCATTATCTGATTTAGCCATTAAGCAAAGATCTGGTTGTTCATCTTCAATTGTTTGTTCTTCTGGTTCATCCCACGTAGTCATGAAGGATTTTTTATTTGTTTGAAGGTTGCTTGATTTTATTTTGTTTAGAGGACATTCATTTTTGTAATGTCCTAGTTTGTAGCACCCGTAGCAGGTAACTTGACTTTTGTCAAGCTCAGTCTTTGCGTTTTCTTTTCTGGCTGGGAAATTTCTTTTGTTTTGATCTCTTCTTTGAATCATTCTCTGAAGTTTTCTGGTGAGAATAATGATTTGATCTTGTCGATCTTCTTCATCAAGTTCTTGTTGTTGATTGTCGAAGTTCATTTCAAGTTCTTGATTTAGTGATTCTTGATTTGTTTTGAGTGCAATCATTTTGCTTTTGTTTGAGGATTTATCCTCTTGCAAAAGGACTTCATGAGCTTTTAGAGATCCAATAAGATCTTCTAATCAGAGTTTTTTCAGATCTTTTGCTTCTGTTATGGCTGTTAAAATATGTCTCCAAGATCTTGGGAGACATCTTAAAATTTTTCTTACTCTTTCATGGATTGTAAAATCCTTTTCAAGAGAGCGTAACTCATTCATAATGATAGTAAACCTTCCATACATTTCATCTATGGTTTCGGTTTCTTTCATTTCGAATAGTTCAAACTTTCGAACACCAATGTCAATTCTTGTTTCTTTTACGTGATTGGTGCCTTCATGATGTACGTTTAATGTATCCCAAATTTCTTTGGCATTTTTGCATTCTTGTACTCTATCATATTCTTCCCTGCTCAATGCCATGGTTAGAAATAGTTTAGCTTTAAAATTTAATAGCATGCGCTTACCTTCTTCTTCTGACCAGTCTTCCTTTTTCTTTTCATTTAGATCTACATCATATGGAATGTAGTTTCCATTTTCAACTACCGTCCACATGTGATTATCTTGTGATTGTAAAAATAATTCCATTTTTCCTTTCCAATAATAATAGTCTCTTCCTTCAAAAAGTGGTGGTCTGTTTGAAGAACCTCCTTCGGACATAAATTTTATTTTAGACATATTTTCTTTTCTTGATTCTTCTACACCATTGGGTGTTTAGGCTTTGAATTCTCTTCTACACCATTGGGTGTTTAGGCTTTGAATTTTCTTCCTTAAACACCGTTGGGTGTTTAGGTTGTGTTGATACTTATTTTCTGGATCTTTTCCTCCGGCACCGTTGGGTGCGTAGGCTTTTTAGAGGCAGTGCTCTGGTACCAATTGAAGTAAAATATTTTCAAAAGAAAGGGGGGGTTTGAATTGTGACCTGTTCAAAATTTGTCTAATAAAAATTTTCTTTTAAATTAACAATCACAATTAGTTTGTTAGTAAATAATGACAATAATAATTGTGAGGTGTGTAATTTTGAACAATAAATTAAAAGTAAATAGGGAGAGAGAAATGACACACAAAAGTTATCGTGGTTCGCCAAACGCCGGCTACTTCCACTCCCCACACAAGTGTGAGATTATCCACTAGGTAGTTGCGTTAAGTAACGTTAACCACAACTCCTCTTTTCCTTTTTCACAAATGAGTAACCTTTACCCTTGCTAGATCCGACTGATCTTTCCTGCAAACGAGTAAATCTACCTTTGCTTTTACACCTAAAATATCAAACGAGTACAAATCACCCTTGCTAGATTTTCCTGATCTTTCTTGCAACCGAGTGATTTTACCCTTGTCTTTTTACATACTTGTTACTTACAAGCTTTAACAATCCAATAAGAAATAATTTCTTACATGGACCAAAATAAAATATTTGTAGTAAAAACTAAAAAAGGCTCAAAATAAAAGAGCAATTTTTAGAACACTGAAACAGACTAAAAATGAGAGAGCTTTTGCTTTGATGTATGCTTGAATTCTTTCTTAAAAATTCGGTGCATTTCCTTCAGCTGATAGCTTGGTATTTATAGGCAAATAAAATTGCATCTTGCTTGCCACCTATTGCATAAGGAGCGTGTGTCTCATTCCTGTTCTTTCTTTCATTATGTTTGCAAATTTTCCATGGTCCCACATGTGCACAATTAGCCAACAAGAAAGAACCTTGTTTTAGTTTCTATCCATTCATTTTCTTCCACGTGTGCTCACCAAAAGATATTATTTAACAAGGCTTTGCTTCTTCTCACGTGTAGGATTATTTGGGCAAAAGAGAATATCCAATTTGTATTGCTTGCCACCCTTTTTCCTTCTTTCCATTTACAGCTAAAAGAGCAAGTTTGTTTGTACTTGCTTTCCTCTTTTGATTGGATGTGTAGTGGTTTTGGAGACATAGCAAAACCAAAACTAAAACCACTTGTAGTATTTGTATGTGCCAACATGTTGCTCAATTTTGGGCAAGTATATCCAATTTCCTCGATTGCATTCTTATCCATTAAATTCTTGCTTTGTCAATTGTATGAGATACTCAAATATTTTTTAGGGAACTAGTTATATCAACCTTTTGAGCTTAAGTTCCTGCAATTAAAAATACTCATACAAAGATATTAAATACAATATTATCAGAATCCATTTATAAAATAAAATTGAAATATATTTTTTTCATCTTTAAAACTAAAATAGGGATTTATGAATATTTTCTCAACATTTACAAGTGCCAAAACTCTGCTGAAATTGTTTTACATCAAAGTTCACTTAGAATTTCTTAACAACTTTCATATCTTAGAAATTCTAGAGTCTTAAAGAGTCTGTATCTGATTTGTATTGTGAACACCACTGATTGTATATCAAGTGTTCAACCTCAAATAATTTTCTTTGTGATTCTGTTTGAATAGAAGTCTCTTGCAGTTGTGCTTGAGCATATCAAGTATCTTGATTTTGTTCTTGAGCATAGGAAATGTCTTGTAGTTGTGCTTGAGTAGTTTGAAGTCTCTTGCCAGTTTTAGGAGTGAGCAGTTGTAAGTAGATATTACATTTTTAGTGAACTCTCCTTGGAAGTACAATGAGGACAGGACTACTTCCGGTTTGTGGAAGGAACCTGTATAATTGATTTGTGTCCTTCTTCCTCTCTCTCTCTCTCTCTCTCTCTCTCTCTCTCTCTCTCTCTCTCTGTGTTTTTATCTGCTGCATTTAGATTCTGATTATCAGATCAGATGCTGAATTCTATCTGCATCTGATCAGTGACTTCAGTAGGAGAAAACGAAGAAAAAGCTAACACAATTTAACCCCCTTCTTGTGTTTTTTCTCACCTTCATCCTCCACACAGCGGATCTTAACCCTATAAGCCATCTTCCTAAGTCCAACTAGACTACTCACAAATTTGGTTTGATTCATGGTCTAACAGCGCGATTTTCGTTAGATTTATTTGAATTGTTTTAATATGCATTTATATGTGCTTGTGTGTGATTATTTATCATTCGGTGCATTTTAATGGGTTTTCGTGTTAGAAGGATAATTTAGTCATTTTGGACTCAAGGGTATTTTGGTCATTTTTTTAGTAAGGGTAAATTAGTAATTTTTGGTGATGATTATTTTTAGTGTATAGTGAGAACCATTATTTTACTAAGTTACTGGTATAGTGATTAGTTGGGAACCGTTACGTGACTATGGGTAGTACTTTACCATTAAGTGACCGTTAATAGCATTTTACCGTTGTGAGTGTAGAAACATTTTAGATTTGAGTTGGAGTGGGTTAAGTCCACTAAGGTTTAGGGTTAAGCCCATTAACAGAATAGACTATATAATGGTTATCTTAAGAGAAAATATCACACAATTTTCATTTACATAGATATTTTGAGAGAGACAGAGAGAGAAAATGGGAGCAAAGAGGAAAAGGGTTAGAGAAGGAGGAACTTGAAGATTCAAGGATTAGAGGGGGGCTTAGGAGTTAAAGTGAAGTTTGGGTTAAGGTTAATTACTATCTAAGGTAAGGGGTTAGAATTCATCATAATTATTTTAGTGTAATTTTTCAATTATTGTATGAATAAGTGATTAATTGGATAAATGATTAATTGTTCATAGATGCTAAAATTCGTGCACTAACTATGATGATATGTTTGTATGCATGAAATTGATGATAATTGAGTTGTTGGTGGTGAAATTGCATGTTCTAAGTATGTGTAAGTGTTAACTTGTGAATTATGCTTAATTGGTTGAATTATGATATGTTGTTGTTGAATTATGATGTGAACCATGTTCAATTGATGTTGTTGTTGCTAAGTGATATTATTGTTGATGATTCATGGCTTGGGTATTCATAATTCATGAATTGGTGATGAGAAATGAGTTGTTGTTGTTGAAATAGGTTGATTGGTGAATTGTGCTCATATGTCCATTGTTTTCATGTTTATTGTGTTTTTGTGAACCCTTTTAGTTGTATTGACCTATAAACAATCTCTGGAAACACATTTGGGCATTAGGGGATCAAAATTGGGGGTTTTGGGTGAAAAAGGGTTGAAACCTGTAACATTTTTCTGCAGAATTATGAATGGTCGCTTAAGCGAACGCGTAAGTGAGCACTCATAAGACTGGTCGATTAAGCGAGCCATAAGCGACCAGTAAGCGAGTAAAATTGAGCTCACTAGAACTCGTTCGCTTAAGCAAACCAGGTGGTCGCTTAAGCGAGCTGCCCCTTTTTCCAGCGACTTTGATTTTTGGTTCCGGGTCTTAGGGGGCCAATCCGAGCTTTGTAAAATGATTCTTTCAATTTGTTTAACATCTGTTTGGACTCCTAAACCTACTGGAACATGTTTTGCTCATTCAAATTTGAAATTCTTCAATTGGTTTGAAACTCGAAATTTTTGGGAAATGTCGGAATTTTTGGTTTGTAATGTTGGTCAATTGTTTTAATCATGTCAAACTTGGATTCGGGTGGGAATGGGAAAAATGTGAACTTGGGTTTTCTCATACGGACTTAAGCTAATCTTTGAACTAATGTCTAATAGTTTGTAAGAGGCTTAAGCTCTCGATCACATGATTGATTAAGATTATTTTGTGAGCTTTCAAACTTGAATTAAGTTGTTTATTTTGGAATTTATCAATGTTGACCATTTGTCATTTGAGATGGACTTTACCGGAAATTGATTCTTTAGCCAAGTGCCCTATAATCTTTCGTGACCAACTTTGTGTGGCTAAATGAAGATGTGTGATGAATTGTAGATGTTGGATATGATAATTATCATGAGATGTTGTATTTTCTCTTACTTGAAATATGAGAAATATTTGAATTGGTGAAACTATATGATGTAGTTAATGTTGAATGATATTGATGATCATTGATGTTTGGTGATAATGTGATGACGACTCTTATTTGAATTATGACTTGATTGTTGTGTGGACGTAATTTCTTGATAATGCAAATGTTGTGGAGATGATCAATATATTTGGAAGTTGTCCTTTATATTGTTGTGAAATTTGAAGGTGATTGCATTGTTGAGTCCTTACTTGTATATTCATGCATCATAGTTATGTTGAGTCTTGTAGTTGTAAAAGGGTTCAGCTCTTTTACTTCGGAGATTATGTAAGATGGGTGTGAAATCTTACATACGATGTTTTTGTTGCATCGAAGGTGACGACCTTGAGGTGATACCACATGCATTTATGTGTCATGATTAGGGACATATCATTGTTGCATGAGTCCTATATGTGAGATAATTGACATACTTGTGGTTGTGAATATTTGAATGTGATATTTGATTTATCATTATGTATTATTGTTGAGATTAAATATTCATGTCAATTGTGAGGAACTTGAATTGTTTTATTCATGCCTAACTGCTATGTGGATTATGATGATGTAATACTTATCCCTAGTGGTTTTGACCGCCTACCTGTCTGTATTGATGAGTAGACGTTGTGCAGCATTAGTTGCTCTGGTGAGTTGGTTGATGCTTGGGTGGATATCGGGAGCTATCTCCGGTATCGGTGTTTATAGAGTCTAGGATGGCTCTGATCTACGTGTCTGTTAGAATTCCTAGATTTATTTGTTGGGATTTCGAGAACATTTACGTTGATGTATTTTGACATCATGACATGTATGTTTTTGAATTATATGGTTTATATCTGCTGCGACTGATGAGATTTTTAAGCATGCATGTTGATTTTGGAATTTTGTATAATGATGTAGCGTCTATTTCTTGAATATATTTATTATTCGCGTGTTTTACCACTTTAATAGAAATAAGGCGTTACACATGGTCAATGTGATATTAAATAATAAACATAGGAAAACATATTATTCAAATATCTTAAGCATGTTAAATCCACAACTAACACAGTGAAAATATTTTACAATGTTTTGCATATAAAATAAAAAATATTTAATAAAAACATTACATTAATGTTGATATTTTAAAAGTAGTCATGAGTTTTTAAAATATCATGGTATGAACCTTCTCATATTAGTACATAAAATTTTACTTTCGTATATAAAATTCGAAACGAGCGCGGTGAAAATATGAAATGAATTTTTTGTATATAAAAGAAAAATATTTAATAAAAATATGAAACAAATTTTTGGATATAAAGGAAAAATATTTAATAAAAATATTACCTTAATGTTGACAATTTTCGTTTAGTATCTTTAAACATTTCACAATAATTAACGTAATGTTACGCGACCCGTGCAGATGCTCGGATCTTAAAATGATATGATTTTCTGTGTAAAAATTATTCTCTTTCAAAAAAAGAGAGTAAAAACTAACCTTGCTTGGCACAACTCAATTATACTAGTAGACAGACAGATAAATTCAAATAGTCTTAGGAATTAATCAAATCCAAAAGGCCCTTGATCTTTAACGGTATGCACTCATTTTTCTTACATGTGACACTTCATTGTTTTTCTATTTTGGGTAGATTTTTTTTTTTAAAGATCCTTTTTTTGGGTAGATGACATTACACTATTTGTCCTCTTTATGAATTAAACATCCATAACTTAGTTGGAGTAATAATCACTTGTTGTTATAGTAACAACGATATCTTTTATAACAAAAGACGTTAGAAAGTCACTTTAATTAACCCTTCTTAACATACAAATGCACGTTTAATTTTCCCATCCGAAAAATTCTCTTCGCCCTTGTCTCAAAACGACTCTTTCAATTGCATCCTCCTATAATCTCTCACTATCAATACCTTCATCCAATTTCACCAACATTCCAAGCTGTGAATCAACTAATAACCATTTTAACAACCTTTAATTCCCCCTTTTTTCTTTTTCTTTTTTTTTGGTTAGTTTATTTTTTTCATTATTATCAAATAATCTTTCATTCAACCCCCTAAAACCCATTGTTCACCAATCACCACCTTTGCCATATTCCCATCCTACATCTCTCATATCTCTTTTCTCTTTCTTTTTCTCTTTCCTTCATCATCTTAACATCTTTGTTTTACCTCTCTCCCTTCCACCATGGGAAATTGTTGCTCCCAAGGCGGTGATACCCCGGCCGACAATCCGGCCGTGGCCGACAAGGGAGAAACCAACACCAACCAGGATAATGAGCCATCAACGAACCCTATCACGACGCCACCACCAACATCAAAACCACCACAATCAACGGCACCTCCTTCATCAAAACCCTCGAAACCGGCTGCAGTTGGTCCCGTATTACAACGACCAATGGAAGACGTTCGAGCCACATATTCCATAGGGAAAGAGCTAGGGAGAGGACAATTTGGGGTAACACATTTATGTACACATAAGGTAACAAAAGAACAATTTGCATGCAAAACGATTGCCAAGAGAAAACTAGTGAATAAAGAGGATATAGAGGATGTTAGAAGGGAAGTGCAAATAATGCATCACCTAACGGGCCAAGCAAACATTGTGGAATTGAAAGGCGCATATGAAGACAAACAATCGGTTCATTTGGTCATGGAATTATGTGCCGGTGGTGAACTATTTGATCGAATTATTGCAAAGGGACATTATACCGAACGTGCCGCAGCTTCTTTGATGAGAACCATTGTGCAAATTATTCATACTTTGCATTCAATGGGTGTTATTCATAGAGATCTTAAGCCAGAAAATTTCCTCTTGTTGAATAAGGATGAAAATGCACCTCTTAAGGCCACCGATTTTGGTCTATCCGTCTTTTTCAAAGAAGGTTCATTTATTTCCTATATTAATTCAATATCATATTTCTCTATGTATGTTTCATGTTGGTTTTTTTCCTAGGAAATGTGTTTTTTACTCGACATTAATCAATTAGTTTTTTTAATCAACATGAATTAATTCCTACGCATTGGAGAGATTGCACCTTTTTATTCAGGGTGTAAAAAATATTTATTTTGTATGGGAGAAATAACATTTACTTTATAATATAAGTTATTAATATGGTGTATGTATTTTTTGCATATTTTTGTGTATGTAATCAGGGGTTAATGTGTATTGACCTTAGATATAGCTCTTTAGCTTGAAGCATAAAGATGATTAATTATAAACATTGAGAATGAAGATATTATCATTTTTGTGGTCTATGTCTTACTTGAGTAAACTTTTCATACCAATTTTAACCTTTTAAACAGGAGAGATGTTCAAAGACATTGTTGGCAGTGCATATTACATAGCACCAGAGGTGTTGAAGAGAAGATATGGGCCTGAAGTTGATATTTGGAGTATTGGTGTCATGCTATACATTCTTCTTTCTGGTGTCCCTCCTTTTTGGGCAGGTTAAATATTAATTTCATCTTAATTATGATTTTCAATTCAACCACTTAGAATTCAACTTTGTTATGTGAAGAAAAGTGGTAAATTAATTCCAATTTATGTATTACTTAAAATAAATGTTGATGGAATTTTTTGCATTATATTGCAAATCAAATGGTAAATGTCTGCAAAGACATTTATTGGGCTGAGGTGCGAGTTCGAACCCGTAATACTCCCCTTCTCCGCAATTAATTTGTTAGTTTTGCAGCTAAGATTTTTGAAAGAAAAACACTAAAAATAATAATTAATAAAATTGTTTTTAAAATTTATGGTATATATATGCATTGGTTGTAACTGAAAAATAAAAATTGATGTGACAGAATCTGAACATGGTATATTCAATGCCATCTTAAGAGGCCACATTGACTTTACAAGCGATCCATGGCCTTCAATTTCACCTGCAGCAAAAGATCTTGTAAGGAAAATGTTAAATTCAGATCCCAAACAAAGACTTACAGCCTTTGAAGTTTTGAGTAAGCGTCTTTTCCATTTCTATTTTACCTTCCCTCAATTAAAGAAAAAATACTAGAATTCTATTACAATTTCATGATTTTACTAACTAACTGATGAATTTGTTGCTTAAAATATTATAGATCACCCGTGGATCAAGGAGGACGGTGAAGCACCAGATAAACCTATTGACAATGCTGTACTAAATAGGCTCAAGCAGTTCAGAGCAATGAACCAATTTAAGAAAGTTGCTCTAAGGGTAATGTTTCTTTACTTAACTTTAATGATTATATAATTTTTTATCCTACTACCATAGTTGTAAATTGTGGTTACGGTCACGGTTGCATTACACTAAAAATCTTTGGTTTAAATATGAAAATAGTCCCTGCAAATATCTAACATTTTGGTTTAGTCCTTCAAAAAATATTTTTTTGGTTTTAGTCCCTGCAAATATAAAAAATTTGGCTTTGGTCCTTGGTATTTTGTTTTAGTCCTTGTAAAATTGATTCATATTGGATTTGGTCCTTGTAATTGTAGAAAATTTAATTTTAGTCCCTCATAACGATGACTAAAATGAATATTATAGGGACCAGTTTTAATATGAAATGATTTTATAAGGATTAAAACAAAATACGAAGGACCAAAACCAAATATTTTTATAAAAAAATATTTTTATAGGGAATAAAACCAAAACGCCGGATATTTGCAGGGACCATTTCCATATTTAAGCCAAAACCTTTATATTGCAAAAAAAAATGTGGGTAACGCGTCAAAATTGCATTAGGCTACATATTTTTGTTCAAATATTATAACGATTCTTACTAACTATATAATTGTGTTATGCTACATATTTCCCTTGCTTCAAACTAGCATGTTAGAACATGTTTACACAAAGCAACATATTAATAGAATTTGTAAATGAATTATAGGTAATTGCTGGATGTTTATCGGAAGAAGAAATAATGGGGTTGAAGGAAATGTTCAAGGGGATGGACACTGACAACAGTGGAACCATTACAGTTGAAGAACTCAAACAAGGACTTGCAAAGCAGGGCACCAAGCTTTCAGAACAAGAAGTTAAGCAATTAATGGACGCTGTAAGTTCTCCTCGCTTCCTATTTTATATCTACAAAACAGAATTTTGATGCCATTGTGTCGTCTTGGTCTAAATTGCAATTGCAGTCGTGGTTATGCTGCGAAGCTTGACATTGCAGCTAAATACTAACAAATGTAGTCAACGTTGAGACCTCAAAATCCTTTATGTCACACGGTTACAGCTTACAACTGCAGATGTGGACATCAAATTAGAATTATGATGATAAACATGTTATATTTATTTTAGATATTGATTTTCTCATTGTTGTGCATATTAATTACAGGCGGATGCGGATGGCAATGGAACAATAGATTACGACGAGTTCATCACAGCAACAATGCACATGAACAGAATGAATAGAGAAGAACATCTTTACACTGCCTTCCAATACTTTGATAAAGATAACAGCGGGTAAATAAAGAACTAGATATAAATAATACATATAGTATTCAGTAATTAATATCTATTAAGTAGATATGTCCATGGTGTTAGGTTTTGAATTTTTAATCTCATTTTTGTACCAATATATAACCTACAGGTTCATTACCACTGAAGAACTAGATCAAGCTCTCCGTGAATACAACATGCATGATGGCAGAGACATCAAAGAGATACTTCAAGAAGTTGATGGAGATAATGTAAGTGTTATACATTTTTGGTAAAATTCCTTGATTTCATAAAGAATATGTGTACATATGTTTGATACAAATTAATCCCGAAATGTTCTCGTAAACTTAGTTCAGTTGATATGGGACAATGCATAATATATGCAAGGTCCAGGGTTCAAACTCCGACGACAAAAAAAAAATTAATGCGGAAATTGTGACATATGTGCAGGATGGACGTATTAACTATGATGAATTTGCTGCAATGATGAGAAAAGGAAATCCGGAAGCTCATACTAAGAAGAGGCGTGATTCATTTGTTTCACATTAATTGTGTTAACCTTAAAGGGTTCATTTTATGCAGCCCTATGTTTTTCTTGGGTGGTGATTGTTGAATATAGTCATGTATTGCACATAGTATGCAAAGTTGGTTGGGAGGGTATATAGGTCAATTGGTCAATGGTGAAAAAAAAATAAAAAAAAATGGGGGGATGGGTCAAAAGAAGACAAACTAACCTTTAAGAAATGGGAAGATGTGATAGGGGTTTGGTTGGTTAAATTTTTTTTCTTTTCCTTTCTTGTGAAAATTGTAACCAGTCATGCATGTATTAATATTGATTCTCACTTAATTAATTAGGAATGGAAAAATAAATAAAAAAATACAGGTGTTTGTTTGCCTATTGTGTCATACATACAATACCAATTATAGATCACATCATATGTTTCAAACGAAAATCATAAAAAAATAAAAATAAAAACTTTTAATTTTATATTTACACCAGATCAATATAAAAGTTGCTAATTTCTTACCGATGAAAAATGGCATTACTTCTATATTCCCATATTGTCCAAACAACATCCAACCAAATACAAAAAGATTGCTGAGCATATATACCAAAGGATTGCTGACCACACACGTGACCAAAGTTATGTTGGAGAGAGAGGAAGGAAAATAAATAGATACTTCCTCCGATCCTATTTATTAAAAAAAAGTTGATTTATTAAATTCATTGTGTAATTAATGTATTTTGTATAAAATATAGACTAAATACATAATTTATACAATGAATCAAAAAAATTAAAATTTTCTTATAAATAGGATCGAAGGGAGTAATTGAAAATTGGAAATTGGAAGTAATATTTGTTTTATTGCAATGCCCTTACGATCATTGTTTTAAAACCCAGACCGACCCGGTCGGTCGGACCGGTTAGTCCGTGAATCAGAGGGTGCAGCGGTTCGGACAGACTATAGGACGGAATATGCAATTAACCTTCTGGATCCCGGTGTGACCTGGCCAAGTCAGTGGGCGGACCGCTGAATCAGTTTAGCCCACCCGACTCGTTTTTCCTTTTTTTTTTTTTTAAGAAATAAAAAGGCACGACATATATAAAGACAAAAACCGTACTAACACATACTCCCAACCCATTTCAGAATAAACTCTTCCTGTTAGAGCAGTCACTTTCCTGGTGGGCATACCTTCACTCATTCTTTCTGAACCATCTACCTCAGACCAAGCAACATCTACACTTTTCTTTTGTTTATTGTGAAATGTAGCACATTCTGTTTTTATATGACCAAAACTTCCACATTCTTGACATTGAACTTCCTTGAATTCACTTTCTTTGTCATCAGCACTAAAACCCTTTTGTTTTTCTTTGATGTTGGATCTAATGTTTTGACCATCTGTTCTGGAATTCTAGTTAGCCAAACTCACAATCTTGTTGAAAACTTTTCCAAGGAGCACTACAGGTTCAGCCAAGTTCTCATCATTTTCAAGATTCCCCTGAGTTTTAATACTAGTATTGGAAACAGAGAAATTATTATTATCTTCCTTTTCAACCCTATTGTTGATGATAGTTTCAAAATTCTGTAGAGATCCAATGAGCTCTTCTATCTTCATTTCAGAAATATCTTGAGCTTTTTCTATAGCAGTGACTTTCATGTCAAATCTTTTAAGTAGAGACCTGAGAATTTTTCTAACCAGTTTTTCTTCAGACATCTTTTCCCCAAGAGTATCAAAAGCATTAGCAATGTCAAGAATATTCATGTGAAATTCATGAATGCTCTCATCTTCCTTCACAGTCAGGCTTTCAAACTGAGTGGTTAGAAGCTGTAATCTCGATCTTTTTACTTTTGAGGTGCCTTCATAAGTAATTTTTAGAATCTCCCAAGCTTCTTTAGCAGTATTGCATTGTTTGACCATTCTGAATACATTTTTATCAACTCCATTAAAGATAGCATTTAATGCTATAGAGTTGGCAAGAGAAGATTCATCCTCAGCTGTAGTCCACTATTCTTCTGATTTCTGAACATTACTCTTGTTTCCATTTTTATCAAGTGCCACAAGATGTTCCCAACCTTTCAATCCTGCTTTCTGTAACGCCCTATGTCTATTAAAGCGATAAAACACGCGAATAATAATAATATTCAAGAAATAGACGCTACGTCATCATACAAGATTCCAAAACAACATGCATATATAAAATCTCAATAGTCGCAAGGGATTATAAACCATATACTCCAAAATATACATGTCATAATATCAAAAATACATCGACATAAAGTTCTCCGAGTCCCGACAAATGGGTAAATACCCAACATAGTAAATCCAAACAGATTATCTAGAGAAAACATAAAGGACACCTAGATCAGAGCCTATCCTAGACCCTAAAGACACGATAGTGGAGATAGCTCCCGCTATCCAAGCAACCACGAAGCAACTCACCAAGCGACTAATCCTGCACAGCGTCTACCCATCCATACAGTCAGGTAGGCGGTCAAAACCAATGGGGGTAAGCATTATGTAACGCCCTAGTCGTTATTTTATTTATTTTGATTTATTTAAAGTCTTTTATATGATTTTAAATAATAATTGTGGTTATGTGGTGTATTAGATTTTACTATATGGTTTATTTTAATATAATTAGAATAATATGAGAAATAGAGTTATTTTGGAGTGTAGGGAGTTAATTAGGAATTAATAGAATTAAGGAGAGTTTAATGAAATAAAGGGGAGTTATATTTTGGGGAGTTAGGAAAAGAGAAGGTCAGAAAACGTTTTGACGTGAAACAAGTTTTGGGAGAGAAAACCAAGAACAAGGGAGAGAAGAACAAGTAGAGCCAAGAGAATTCGATCGTTGCGCGTTTTCTTCTAAATTAAGGTAAGGGTGAGACTAACTTTCAATGATCTTAATATATAATTTATGAAAAAAAATTTAACATGAATTGTTCTTGAGATAAAGATTGGGAATTAGGGTTCTAGGCCGATTTTGAAAGGAAAAGTGTAGGAATCATGTTTAATGTGCTTAGAATTCATATTCAGATTGATTACAATATTTAGAATGTTGCTGGAATCAGAATTTGAGGGAGATTAGGATTTGTTGGAGAAAATTTGAAAGATTTTGCAAGATTGTTAGAATAATCTAAATTGTTGTTGTTGATGCATGTTTTATGCTCCTTGTCACGTCATTTTTTGGAGATCAAGGCTATTTGATTAGCTTTTGACTCACTAATTTATTTCACGACTGAACATTTAATTTTTAAGAAAAAGGGGAAAAAGTTCAAAACACCCCATATTGAGAGATTTAGGGTTCGGGGGTTGGTTATATTTAGGGAAGGTGTTAGCACCCTAAATATTTGTAGTACTCTACGAGAACCTCTTGATTTTATTTAATTAATGTGCTATAACTTGCTTGCTTATTTTTTGAAAAGAAGGAATTAATGTGGAAAAATAAAGACCTAATTATCTACATTTTTATTGATTTGGAAGGACGATTGTCCTCTGCCTACGTACCCGTGAGGGATCAAAACCTCGTAGTTCGGGGTAGAAATTGACGTTTGATTTGTTGAGTGTTTTTTTATTAGTTTTGAAAAAGGTTTTAAAATGAAAAGCCAAGTGGCAAATGAGTATTTGTTTGTGTTTTTTAATATTGAAAAAAGAGACTTAAAGTAAAGTTAAATTCATTGAAGTTTGATTAAGAAAATAAAATAAAAATGCGGTCACTTGATTTGGATCAAGGTTTATTATGAAAATATTTTTGTGATTTTGATTATTTGCATGTTTTTTTGTTGTTTTTTGGAATATTAAATAAAAATTAAACTAACGGAGCAATAAAAATAAAAGCGCGTGGACGTTGGATCACCACTGTAACGCCCACTTTCGTTTAATCGTTATTTAATCGAGTTTAGGCAATTATATTATAATTATATAATATATGCGTGATTTTGTTATGTTTTGGTGATTCACGATGAATTTAGTGATTTGATTGATGACGTGATAAGTTATGAGTTTTGGAGGTTTTGATTATGATATGAGATTTATTTTATTGTTAAATAGAATAAAGATTTGAAAATAATATAAAATATTTAGTTAAGGGCTGTTTTGATATTTTAGATAGTTTTGGGGGAGAAAGTGAGATAAGATAAGTTATTAGAAAGAGGTATAAATAGGGAAGACCTAATATCTTTAGAAAACCATTGTACGTGAAAACTTTTGGAAAAAGGCAGAAAAGCTTAGAGAGGAGCAAGAGACCAAGAGTGCTGCGATTTTCTTCAAACAAGGTAAGGGTGAGACTAATAATTCAATAGCATTGATCGTTGTAATTCTGATGATTAATTGACAAAGTTAGGATTGATTTAGAAAAGTTTTGGAATTAGGTCAAAACCCTAAAAAATTGATGATCAAACGGTAAAACTTGTTTAGATTGATGTAGAAACCGTCCTTTAACCTTAGAACATGTTTAGGATGGATTATGGAGTCAAAATTAGGCTTTGAACCATGTTGTGTGATGGATTTTTGAGAAAAACCCTAGTCTGCCCGTGCTTCTGTTCATCACTCGCTACGGCGAGGGATGATCCTCGCCTCGCGAGTGATGAACTTCATCGCTCGCCACGCGAGCCCCTTCCCTTCGCCTCGCGAGTTGTTTGGTGCAACTCGCCATGGCGAGCAACCCTTCCTCGCCTCGCGAGCTTAGGCAGAGTGCATGTCATATTTTGTGTTTCGACATTTTTAGTTGGACCTTGGCTGCCATAGAATGCCTGAACATACCTAGTATTGATTAGGAATGAATGTAGGATCAGAGGGAACCTAGAACAACATTAGTTTGGGAGATGAGTGGTACTCGCCATGGCGAGTAAGTACTCTCGCCTCGCGAGTACAACCAGGATGAACTTGTTTATGTGTTTATGCGATCTGTGTCGCACTTGTTGATCAAGAGTGAACCCCTAACTGGTAATGAGACCTAGTGATGTCGTTTAATGCAGACTGTAGAGTTGTTTAAGTTATATTAATATTAACTGAATATGAACTATTGTATTGTATATTCATGCAAGATAAGAAGATGTGATAATGATACAAATTATGTGCTTTGATATAATGATATCATCTTGTTATGTGACCTGTTTATGCTGCTTCCGTTATTTAACTAAGTGCATAATTATATGACGAAGTTTAGCTCCAAATTATTGGATGCATGTTGATAAGTTGATTACGATGTTTTGTCATATGTGTCCATGCATAGCATATCATTGAGCTTAGTCCTCACCACGAATATTAGGAGCTTTGTCCTCCGCACGTTTTATAGGAGCTTTGTCCTCCGCACGATTAAAGTATATTAATACTTATGATGACGATTGGTACCACATGCATATAAGGAGTCTAGGAGCATTGTCACATTGTCATGATTAAGATGCCTTGTTGATAATGAATGAATATGTGATTACGTGATAAGTGTTTATTGATTATGTTACGTTGTTCATAATGAATTGGATATATGATTACATGATAACTGTTTAGCATTTATGCAAAGTTAATAATGGAATGATTATGATGTTAATTTATGATTCGCAATTACATTGATTAATGTTATTTTATTATGAAATCTCACCCCTTTTGCTTGAAAATGTTGCCCTTCGTATGGGTAATTTGCAGGTGATCGTGCTTAGTGTGCAGTTGCCGTCGTGAGTGGCCTTGCCTTCACTGTGTCGTCTAGGTCGCTCTGATACGTAACGGGATGGGGTTTTATGCTATAACATGCTTCATTCTCTTACGTGAACTGCCATGAATATTTACTGTTTTGATTAACTCTTTTGAGATACTTGTTGGGCCTGCGTGCCAAAACGTTTCATGAATTATGGTTAAGATTTTCCGCTGCAAATGTTTAAGATATTGGTTAGATTATTATTTAACTGTTGGATTACGTTATAAATATTGGGATACTTGTTTGATGTTTACTCTGATAAATGTTATGTTTTTAAAGAAATTTTAAATATTGGGAAAACGGGGTGTTACAACCACAAAATCCCTAATCTAATTTTTTTGCATTTTTGGATATATATATACGGCGGTAAAGAAATAAAAGGACACACACACCCACACATTTTTCTCATTTATATTTACATTGGACCTAAATACATTCTAATTGCTGGAAAATAAATAACAATAATTAAAATGCTAAATAGAAATAAAAAAAATACAAAAATGCTAAAAAGAAATAAAATGCAAGAAAATACATTCTAATTCTGAAGGGACAGAAAAAAGAGGGAGAAGAAAAGAATAACTCGTCAACACAAGCTAAAGAGGGAGAAGAGAGGAAAGTTCTTTGACAACTCAAGAGAACTTTTGGTGTCTGAAATTGTGTGGAATGAGGGCTCTATTTATAGGTGAGAAAGGTTGATGAAAATTGGAAAATTGATTTAATGGAAATGATGGACAATTATGGTGATTTTTGAAAAAGGAATGTTAAAGTTGACACTTGACTTGAAATTTTTTTTAGACCTTGTACATTTTATTTTGGACCTATTGACACTTTGTTTTTTTTGAACACTAATTAATTAAAAAGAAATAAAATAAAAATAAAATAAATCTAATACGAAATAAAATAAAAACAAATTAAACTAAATTATGTAAAGAAAAATAAAATTAAAAGATGGAAAATAAAAATTATTAAATATAAAAAAAGTAACTAATCTTAAAATTAAAATTAATAAAAGATGGATCAGAGTCAAAAATGAGGTATTTTAAAATACCTCCCTGCCGAATTTTTTCAATGAAAAATCAGAGATCGATCAGAGTCAAGTGACATGTGTGAGTGGGGCCTTAGGTCAAAAATTGGGGTATGACACTCCTTTAGGTGCCCAGTTGTGTATTGAACCTGTAAACATTTGTTGGAAAACGTTTTGGGTGATCAAGGGATTAAAATTGGGTTTTGGAGTGGGAAAGGGTTTGAAACCCGTAGGTTTTTTGCACTGCCCAGATGAACGGTCGCTTAAGCGAGCATTCAAGCAAGCTTCCCAGAATTATGAATTGTCAGTTCTCTTAAGCGAACCTTGAGCGAACCCGTAAGCGAAAAATTAATTCCATTCTGCCAGAAGTTCGCTTAACCGAACCGTTAGCGAGCGGAACCCCAACTCTCTGTAAGCCGGTCGCTTAAGCGAACCAGCCGTCACTTAAGCGGAGAAGACCTTAGTCAGCCACTTTTTGAATTTTGCCTCGTGCACTAGGGGATCCTTTTGAACATTTTAAAATGTTTCTTTCAACTTGTATAACTTTTATATATGCACTGAATCCTACTAAAACACATTGGTAATCGAATTGGTTAAGTTTAGTGAATTTTGGATTTGATTGAGTATGAAACCAAGTGAATATATACTATGTTGAATGAACTTGATGCATTAGTATGATTATTATTAATTGTACATTTTTCTGGAATTGTTGAATTGGTTTTGATGATTCGTTGTTGAATTATGGAGTTGTAAGTCATATATACATATATGCATTGTCGAGTTGTATGTAGATATACACAAGTGGAGTCAGTTGCATAAGCATATAAAGCGGGAGGGCTCTTGCCCTGGAACGCCTTGTCGTTCAAAGCGGGAGGACTCGTGTCCTGGAACACATTGTTGTTCAAAGCGGTGAGGGCTTATGCCCTGATGAATGCTTTAACCATTCAATATTCGGTGAGGGCTTCTGCCCTGTAAATTGGTACCACATGCATTGTTGTTTTGTCGCATATCTTGAGGGGTCTTAGAGGTGTCGTCATGTCATTGCATGAGTCGTTGTCGTTGGTCGAATTGCCATGTTATAGATGATGTTGTTGATTATGAAATATATATATATATATATATATATATATATATCGTATAATCATTGATATTTTAGGGTGTTAGATTCAATTGATGTTATTATATATTATTATTATTGTTTGTGAATCTCACCCCTTCTGCTTGAAAATGTTGCCCTTCCTATGGGTAACTTGCAGGTGATCCTGAGTAGTAGGTGGTGGCTCAAGTGTCTAGGGCTCTGATACGTACGGGATGGGATTTAATTGCTTATTTTCATTCCTATGTATCAAATTTTGGAACATGATGATGTAGCCCTTATTGTTGTTTGAATTACTTTGATGAGACTTTTATGCCAAGATTATTTATTGGAGAATTAATATGTTGGATGTTGTTGTTATTAAAGGTTGAAAATATTCCGCTGCAAGGTTTTGATGGAACTGTTTAAGTTGTTGTTTATTAAATAGTTTTATAATCTATTTAAGAAATTTTGAAAAGTAGTGTGACATGCCCGTTTGGGTTATACTCTGATGTATTTATTTAATATTTAATTTCTTTAGGATAACGGGGTGTTACACATTACATCATCATAATCCACATAAACAGTTTAACATGAAAAAATTAATTCAAGTATCATAGGATTAATCAAGAGTAAATAATTTTCATAAACACATTCTTGTCATAAATCCAAATTCATAAACATGTAATTAACACACATTTATCACCCACAATCACCATTCACATACAACAAGTAAGACTCATGTCAACATGATATGCGCCTAAACCGACACCTACATGCATGTGGTACCAAGCGCAACAACGTCTAGGCCGTTACCCATGATGCCAACCGCACATCATATGTAAGAGTTCACCTCCTCTTACGCACAACTATGTAAAAGTACACCTCCTTTTACATTTCACATATGACTTGATATGACGATGATGCATGGACATAAGCAAAGACAGAATAATGCAACTACTCAATTCATATACACCAACACAATGTAAAAGTACTCATCCAGTTACATTTTTCACATAAATATATGTAACTCAAATTATTCAACAAAGAGGTGGTGTACTCTTGCGTTGTTATTCTTTAAGAGGTGGTGTACTCTTACGTTGTCGTATTATAAGAGGTGATGTACTCTTACGTTGTCGTATTATTAAGTGGTGGTGTACTCTCACGTAGTTGTGTTGTCAGGTTGACGTTGTCGTTGATGAATCGTTGAAGTTGTTGATAAAGACAAACCATGAAATGTTAATGATCATGTTGTCATTTATATTATTATGAGATGAAGATTATGTTGTGTTGTTTATATTATTATGAGATGATGATTATGATGTTGTTTATATTATTATAAGATGATGAATATGTTGTGTTGTTTATAATATTATAAGAGGATGAAAATGTTGTGTTGCTTATATTATTATGAGATGATGATTATGTTGTGATGTGTATATTATTATGAGATGAAGATTATGTTGTGTTGTTTATATTATTATGAGATGATGATTATGTTGTGTTGTTTATATTATAAGATGATGTTTATGATGTGATGATTTATGATGTTATATGATGATAGTTATGATTTGATTATGTGTTAAGTGATGATGTATATAATGCAATGAATATGAAGTTAATAATGATTAGAAGTTGGTTGAGTTATTAAGAATCATTACATAAAGGATTATTATTACTAATTGATGAAGTTATTTATGTTGTTAAATATAATTAATGAATTATATGCTTGATATTATTGTTTTGTGAAATCTCACCCTTTTTGCTTGGAAATGTTGCTCTTCGTATGAGTAACTTGCAGGTGATCGAGTTTAAGTTGCTGTTAGAATGCTGTCGTGAGTGGATTATCTCTCATGTGTGTCTTTAGGTGCTCTGATACGTAACGGGATGGGAACTTTGTTGCATGCTTTTCTATTCCTTACGTATTGCTTATGAATTTACATGATTAAGTTGTTAATTGGATTTTATGAGATACTTTGATGAGGCCTACGTGCCAAAATTATTTTAGATGTTCGAATAAATTCCGCTGCGAAGTATTAAATATTATGTTATTGAATTTTGAAGGATAAATAGTTAATTATTCCGTTTATGATTTTAAGAAAAGAAGTGTGACATTCCGTTTATGTGAATTACTCTAATTAATTAAATGAAATTTTCATGTTGGGAAAACGGGGTGTTACACCAAGATTATTTTAGATGTTGAAATAAATTCCGCTGCGAAGTTTTGAATATTTATGTTGATTGAACTTTGAAGGAAAATTAGTTAATTAATCCATTTATGATCTTTAAGAAGTGTAGCATTCCAGTTGTGATGATTTACTCTGATTAAGTTAAACGAAATTTTTATGTTGGGAAAATGGGGTGTTACAAGTACTTGTGTTACTGAATGCCTTGTTTATGTTAATGCGATCCTTGTCGCCCGATTCGATGTGAGTTGATCTTAGAGGTTAGAAACTAAGTTGTTTATCTTGCTGTTGTTGTTTCAGTAAGCCTGAATTGTTATGAACTAATGATGTTGTTAATGTTATATAATTGTATATACATTATATGAATTATGTTGATATTTGAGATGTTGTTGTGCATTCGATATTATTATACCATGATGTTTTTCATACTGCCTATGTTGCTGTTTGTTGTTTAACTAAGCTGCATGAGTCGGTTTAAGTCGAAGATGATGATGATCGTAAAGTGAAGACATTGAGAGGCAAGGAGATACCTCTCGTGAGAGTCGTTTGGACGGGAGCGACTGGTGAAAGCTTGACGTGGGAGCTTGAGAGTAAGATGCTGGAGTCCTATCCAGAGCTGTTTGCTTGAGGTAAATTTTCGAGGACGAAAATCTTTTAAGTGGGGGAGAGTTGTAACGCCCACTTTCGTTTAATCGTTTATTTAATCGAGTTTAGGCGATTATATTATAATTATATAATACATGCATGATTTTGATATGTTTTGATGATTTACGATGATTTTGGTGATTTGATTGATGACGTGATAATTTATGAATTTTGAAGGCTTTGATAAGTATATGAGATTTATTTTATTTGTTAAATAAAATAAAGATTTGAAAATAATATAAAATATTTAGTTGAGGGCTGTTTTGATATTTTAGATAGTTTTGGGGGAGAAAGTGAGATAAGATAAGTGATTAAGAGGAGGTATAAAAGGGTTAGACCTAGTTTTAGAAAAACATTGTTGTACGTACGTTTTTGGAGAAAAAGGGACAAAAAGCAAAGAGAAGAGAAACCAAGAGAGAGGGCTGCGATTTCTGCAAAACAAGGTAAGGGTGAGACTAATAACTCAGTAATGTTAGTTATTGTAATTCTGATGATTAATTGACAAAGTTAGGATTGATTTAGAGAAGTTTTGAAATTAGGTCAAATCCCTAAAATTGATGATCAAACGGTAAAACTTGATTAGATTGATGTAGAAACCGTCCTATAACCTTAGAATATGTTTAGGATGAATTATGGAATCAAAACTAGGCTTCGAACCATGTTAGTTGTTGGATTTTTGAGAAAAATCGTATTCTGCCCGAGCCTATGTTCATCACTCGCCTTGGCGAGGGATGATCCTCGCCTCGCGAGTGATGAACTTCATCGTTCGCCACGCGAGCCTTTCCCCTTCGCCTCGCGAGTTGTTTGGTGCAACTCGCCACGGCGAGCAATTCCCTTCGCCTCGCGAGTTGTGTAACGCAGCTCGCCACTGCGAGCAACCTTACTCGCCATAGCGAGCTAAGGCAGAGAGTGTAACACCCCGTTTTCCCAACATAAAAATTTCGCATAAATAATCAGAGTTTTTCAACATAAACGGAATGTCACATTCTTTTCTTAAAATCATAAACTGAATAAATAACTATTTATCCTTTAAAATTCAAATACAAGATCTTTAATACTTCGCAGCGGAATTTATTTCAATAATTAAAACAGTCTTTAATACTTCGCAGCGGAAATTATTCAATAATCAAAACAGTCTTTGGCACGAAGGCCTCTTCATAAATTTCTCATATAATCCAATCTAAAACCAAAGTCATAATTCTTCTTAAAACAATACGTAAGGAATAGAAAGACAACAATAAAATTCCCATCCCATTACGTATCAGAGCAGCTAAGACACTTGAGCCACCACTCCTACTAATCAGTAATACCTGCAAGTTACTCATACGAAGAGCAACATTTTCAAGCAGAAGGGGTGAGATTTCACAAAACAATAATATCAAGCATATAATTCAATAATTATATTTAATAACACAAATAACTTCATCTATTAGTAATAATAATTCTTCATGTAATAATTCCTAATAACTCAACCAACTTCTAATTATCATTTAACACATATTAACCAAATCGTAACAAACATAGATCATCACATCATAGTCATAGTTCATATATAGCATAACAACATCTTAATCCTAATTCATATACAACATAACAACATCATTAATTCATAATAATAATTATTCATCAAACATCTCATTATCAATTCATTAATAAAAGACAACTTATCAATTTAACATAAACATCATCAAGTACACTTAACAACTCATAGATATCATCATGTAATCATCATCACTAATAACTTTTAAAACAACACAATATAATCATCTCTTATTGATAGTAATAATTATCTACATCATAACATAAACATCTTCTTATAATAATATAACAACAACGTAACATGATATTCACTTAATAATAATAATAATTATATATACATCATCTCGTCATAATATAATAATATAACAACAACATAGCATGATATTCACTTAATAATAATAATAATTATATATACATCATCTCGTCATAATATAATAATATAACAACAACATAGCATGATATTCACTTAATAATAATAATAATTATATATACATCATCTCGTCATAATATAATAATATAACAACAACATAGCATGATATTCACTTAATAATAATAATAATTATATATACATCATCTCGTCATAATATAATAATATAACAACAACATAGCATGATATTCACTTAATAATAATAATAATATATAGAACAACATATTCATCACTTAATAGTAACAATTATACACAACATCATAACAACTTAACAATATCATAATCATTATCTTAAACAACATAGCAACGTAACAATATCATAATCAATATCTTAAACAACGTAGCAACATAACAGTATCATAATCAACATGTTAAACAACATAGCAACATAACAATATCATAATCAATATCTTAAACAACGTAGCAACATAACAGTATCATAATCAACATGTTAAAACAACATAGCAACATAACAATATCATAATCAATATCTTAAACAACGTAGCAACATAACAATATCATAATCAACATGTTAAACAACATAGCAATATTTTGGTCAACATCATATAATTCACATCGTATAATCATCGTAGGTACTTCTTTAACAACACATGGGTAGAACACAACTCGACAAACTCATGGATGATAATTCATCGACAACTTAACAACTCATGGATGATAATTCATCAACAACGACCTTGACTCGACATATGCGACAATGCAACTTAGACACTTATATGCATGTGATACCAATCGTCATCATAAGTATTAATATATTTTTATCGTGCGGAGGACAAAGCTCCTAAAACGTGCGGAGGACAAAGCTCCTAATCGTGGTGAGGACAAAGCTCAATGAAAAGCTATGCATGGACTCTTAACAACAAAACACCGTAATCATCGTAATCAACATATCATCATGCATCCAATAATTTGGAGCTAAACGTCATCATTTCATAATATATATATAGACATCATGCACTTAGTTAAATAACAGCAGTAGCACAGTCAAATCACACAACAATAGAGAGATATCAATATATCAATTGCAATTCACAACATAACAATATTAATGTGAAGCATCAACAACTTAAACATCAAACATCTTCCACATAAGGCATATAAATATTTCACATAACCAACAACAGCAACATAGGCGACACATAAACATCTCAAGATATAACAATATCAAATGATAATCAACAACAACTCATGTAACTTAGTTAAATAACAATAGCAGCATAATCAGATTATATCAACAGCTTAATACCAATTCATTTTCAACAACTTCCTGATCATTCAATAATAATTCAAGTAATGCAATCAATCAATAAATCACATTATAAACACTTAGCATTTCAATATAGCTTCACAATTCACAATCATTATCTTTAATAGGTCACACTATGTACCTAAAGTTCATTTCTAACCAATCCAAGCAACTCAAGTCTCACAATGCACTAAAAACACTCAATTCTAGAAGTGCTCGCGAGGCGAGAGCATCTGCTCGCCGTGGCGAGTACAAGCCAACTTTCCAACTAAGGTTGTTCTAGGTTCAATCTCGTTCTAAATCATTCTCTAATCAATAGTAGGCACCTAAAGGTACTCAAAGACATCTAAGGTTCAACTCAAAAGGTCGAAACACAAAATCTAACATGCTCTCTGCCTTAACTCGCTACGGCGAGTAAGGTTGCTCGCAATGGCGAGCAATAACAAAACACTCGTGAGGCGAAGGGGAAGGCTCGCGTGGCGAGCGATGAAGATCATCATTCGCGAGGCGAGGATCATAGCTCGCCGTGACGAGCGATGAATCTAGGCTCGGACATGATGCACTTTCTACACGAAAATCATCATCTAACAAGGTTCTAAGCCTAATTTCAATTCCAGAATTCATCTAAATCATTATCTAAGGTCTAAGGACAGTTTCTACATCTTTTTAACAAGTTTCCACCGTTTAATCATCAATTCTATCAATTTGACCTAATTTCCGATTCTTCTTAAACTTAACCATTGATTCACATACTTAATAGAATTGCAAAGTTAGTCTCACCCTTACCTTATAATCAGGAAATCGCAGCCCCTCTAGGTCTCTCCCTCTTCTCTTGGCTTTTCTCCCTTTTCTCCAAAAGCAGTCGTACGTACGTTATGTTTTTCTAAACTAGGTCTCTCCTATTTATATAAATCTTTAACCTACTTATTTTTCTCTTAAATCCAAATATTAATATTCTATCCCAATATATATATATATATATATATATATATATATAAAATGTTTCTATAACAATAATAAATAACAAATATATCTCTATAACATATATATATATATATATATATATATTTGTAAATCAAATAACATATATATTATATTAATAAATATATAACATATATCATAACAAAATATCACTTATCAAAATAAATCATATAAATCACACAAATCATATAAGTATATTCTAAACTCATTTAAAATAATCAAATAATTAGAGAGGGCGTTACAGAGAGCATGTTAGATTTTCTGATTTCAACTTTTTAGTTGGACCTTGAGTGTCTTTGAGTGCCTGAACATACCTAGTATTGATTAGGAATGAATGTAGAATCAGATTGAACCCAGAACAACACTAGTTTGGGAGTTGAGTGGTACTCGCCATGGCGAGTAAGAACTCTCGCCTCGCGAGCACAACCAGAATGTAGTTGCTTGAGTGTTTGTGCGATCTGTGTCGCACGTGGTGATCAAGAGTGAACCCCTAATTGGTAATGAAACCTAATGATGACGTTTAATGCAATCTGTAAAGCCTTTTAAGACATGTTGTCATTAATTGAGCATGATTAATGTATTGTACAATCATGTAAGATATGAAAGTTTAATTATGATGCAAATGATTTGCTATTGATACAATGATATCATCCTGTTATGTGACTTGATTATGCTGCTGCTGTTATTTAACTAAGTGCATAATGATTATGTGTAACGAATAAGATGACGTTTAACTCCAAATTATTGGATGCATGTTGATTACGATGATTACGTGTTTTGTTGTTAAGAGTCCATGCATAGCATATCATTGAGCTTAGTCCTCACCACGTTTATTAGGAGCTTTGTCCTCCGCATGTTTATTAGGAGCTTTGTCCTCCGCACGATTAAAGTATATTTATACTTATGATGACGATTGGTACCACATGCATATAAGGAGTCTAAGAGCATTGTCGCATTGTCATGATTAAGATGCCTTGTTGATAATGATTGAATATGTGATTACGTGAGAACTGTTTAGCAATTATGCAAAGTTGTTAAAGAAATGATTATGATGTTAACTTATGATTCGTAATTACATTGATTAATGTTATATTGTTATGAAATCTCACCCCTTCTGCTTGAAAATGTTGCCCTTCGTATGGGTAACTTGCAGGTGATCGTGTTTAGTGTGCAGTTTGTCGTCGTGAGTGGCCTTGCCTCACTATGTCGTCTAGGTCGCTCTGATACGTAACGGTATGGGGTTATATGCATGCTTCATTCTCTTACGTGACTAATATGTTATTTTTATAATGCTGTGGATTATGATTTGAAATATTATTCTGATGGGGCCTGCGTGCCAAAACGTTTTATGTTTATGATATAATTTCCGCTGCAATGTTTAAGATATTGGTTAAATTATTATTTAACTGTTTTGGATTATGTTTTATGTGATATCCTGTTGTTTGTGATGTTTACTCTGATAAATGATTTAAGAAATTTTTATATTGGGAAAACGGGGTGTTACAATTGGTATCAGAGCAGGTCGGTCCGTCCGGTCAATTAGAAGAGTCGTGTCGAGTCTTAGTAATATTTATATTACTATCTTATGTTGTTGTTGATACTTTTGTAGAATCTCAGTAATGGCTGGAAGAAACGATGTTGCGTTAGCTGCTGCTTTACAAGCTGTTGCCCAAGCTGTGGGACAACAACCCAACGCGAATGCTGGTGCAAATGCTGAGATGAGGATGTTGGAGACTTTCTCGAGGAAGAACCCTCCAACCTTCAAGGGGAGATATGACCCGGATGGAGCCCAGACGTGGCTTAAAGAGATAGAGAGGATCTTCCGTGTGATGCAGTGCACTGAGGATCAGAAAGTGCGATTCGGTACTCATCAGCTAGCTGAGGAAGCTGATGATTGGTGGGTTAGTCTGCTGCCTACCCTTGAGCAAGAAGGAGCTGTTGTGACTTGGGCTGTTTTCAGGAGAGAGTTCCTGAGGAGATACTTTCCGAAAGATGTTCGCGGGAAGAAAGAGATCGAGTTCCTTGAGCTAAAGCAAGGAAGCATGTCTGTGACTGAGTATGCTGCCAAGTTCGTTGAGTTGGCAAAGTTTTACCCGCATTATGCTGCAGAGGCTGCTGAGTTTTCGAAATGCATTAAGTTCGAGAACGGTTTGAGGCCCGACATTAAGAGGGCGATTGGGCATCGACAGATTAGGATTTTTCCGGATTTGGTTAATAGCTGCAGAATCTACGAGGAAGATACTAAGGCTCATTACAAGATGGTGAATGAGAAGAAGGGCAAAGGACAACAGAGTCGTCCTAAGCCGTACAGTGCCCCTGCTGATAAAGGGAAACAGAGAATGGTCGATGATAGGCGGCCTAAGAAGAAGGATGTTTCTGAAATTGTGTGCTTCAACTGTGGTGGAAAAGGCCACAAGAGCAATGGTTGTCCTGAAGAAATTAAGAAGTGTGTCCGGTGTGGCAAGAAGGGTCATATAGTATCTGATTGCAAGCGTCAGGACATTGTATGTTTTAACTGCAATGAAGAGGGACATATTAGTTCTCAGTGTACTCAGCCTAAGAGGGCGCCAACTACTGGTAGGGTCTTTGCTTTGACTGGAACTCAGACGGAGAATGAGGATCGTTTGATCAGAGGTACTTGCTATATTAATAATACTCCTTTAGTTGCTATTATTGATACTGGTGCTACTCATTGCTTTATTGCCTATGATTGTGTTTCTGCTTTGAGTCTTGATTTGTCTGATATGAATGGAGAGATGGTTGTCGTGAAGGTGTGAAAAACACAAGAAGGGGGGGTTGAATTGTGTTTTCTTTTTCTCTCTAAAAATACTTCTTCTGAAGAAACTTCAGAAGCAGTTTGTGAGTGCTTCTGATGAAATAATCAGAATCAGATTGCAGCGGAAAAGAACAGAGCAGAGAAAAGAAAGACAAAGACACAAGCAGTTATCCTGGTTCCTTCCACAAATCGGAAGTAGTCCAGTCCCCCTTGCACTTCCAAGGAGATTTCACTATAATCACAAAGATTACAAATGCTCAATACTCTCTAAGTATGAGACTTCTCAAAAATGCTCAAGCACACACGCAAGAGTCTTCCAATGCTCAAGCACTAAGCAAGAGTCTTCTAATGCTCAAGCACGCAGGCAAGAGGCTTCTGATCAAACAAAAATACAATGAATTAACTTTGACTTGAACACTTGATATACAATCAGTGGTGTTCACAATACAATACAATTAAGACTCTAGACTTTTGAATTTCTAAGATGTATCAAATCAGTGCAGAAATTCAGTGTGCTTTGTAGTATCAAATTGACAGAGTTTTGGCGCTTTTTAACTTGTATATCTCACTTCTCAATCTTCAAGTCTTCACTCCTTTATATAGAGGCGTGAAAGAGACGTTGAGATAATTAGCACGTCTAAAGAGTCGTTTGAAATCCTTTGATCATTCACCAGTAATCCTTTGCCTGATTTGGGTGTAGTCCTTTGAAGAATTAGCTTCAAATTCATTCCCATCTTGAAGGCACAAATTCTGCAGGCATAGCTGTTGTCTTGTCTTGTAGCATGGACAAAACAGAGTAGTGGAGGTAGTGGTTGTACACTTGTACTTTGTCAACTCTGTTAACGCAGGACAAATGCTCAGCGCTGTCCAAATGACCGTTGATACCTTCCTTTCAATTCTTCGTTCTTCTTAGATGAGATTGAAATGAGAAACAGCTACTTTGGATCTTCAGTTTGAGTATATGGATTAAATGTAGCTTCTGGTGATGACTTCGCTTTTGATGAAAATCTTGCTTCTGATTTCCTTCTGCTTCTGATGATGTCATCACTTCAGATGCACTTCAGCTTCAGACGCAGTTTTCTTCAGATGCTTAGAATTTCTTTTTCTTTCCATTGTTCTTCCAAGACCTATTGAAATAACTTGAGTAGCCTTTGGTCCTGTACACTTGAACAATTATTAGCAATAACCAATTGACAATTTTTTATACCTTGTTATCATCAAAACTTATTAAGGTTCATTGTGAAACACATTTTGTTCCAACATGTCGAAACTCCAGCTAAGGGTTCGGTGACTACTTCTCTTGTATGTTTGAAATGTCCTTTGTCTATGTTTGGTCGTGATTTTGAAATGGATTTGGTTTGTCTACCTTTGAGCGGTATGGATGTGATTCTGGGTATGAACTGGTTGGAGTACAACCACGTTCTTATTAATTGTTTTAGCAAGTCAGTGCATTTCTCTTCCGTCGAAGAGGAAAGTGGTGCAAAGTTTTTATCTACTAAGCAGCTGAAGCAACTGGAACGCGATGGTATCTTGATGTTTTCGTTGATGGCTTCTTTATCTATTGAGAATCAAGCGGTGATTGATAAGCTACCAGTGGTGTGTGAATTTCCTGAAGTTTTTCCAGATGAGATTCCTGATGTGCCTCTAGAGAGAGAAGTCGAGTTTTCTATTGATCTTGTTCTTGGAACGAAGCCGGTGTCGATGGCACCTTATCGTATGTCTGCTTTCGAATTATCTGTGTAACACCCCGTTACCCAAAAGTAATTAAATAATTAAACATACATCAGAGTAAATCCCAAACGGGCATGTCACACTACATTTTCAAATTTTTCTTAAATAGAAAAATAAAACTATTTAATTAAACCTCAATAATCTGCAGCGGAATATTTGCATTAAGAGCAACAACATTAACTGTTTAATTCTCCATGATAATCCTTGGCATAAAAGCCTCAACAACATAAATTCAACCACTAAAAAGGGCTACAACAACAAGTTTCAAAATATGATACATAAGGAATGAAACATAAATAAGGTAAACCCATCCCAAATGTATCAGTGCCCTAGACACTTGAGCCACCACCAACTACTCAGGATCACCTGCAAGTTACCCATAGGAAGGGCTACATTTTCAAGCAGAAGGGGTGAGATTCACAACAATAAGATATAGATATTAAAATTCGTCAATTGAATCTAACACCCTAAATATAATCAGTTCATCATCTTATATGCATATGTATATATACTTCATAAAACAACATCATCATCATCAAATCAATCATCATCATATAGGTATAAATATATACTTCATCTAACAAACAACATCATCATCGTCAATATGGCAACTACAACCAACAACACCGACTCATGCAAAGGACATGACAACACCGCTAAGACAACACCCTAGACTCCTCAATAAATGCAAATATGCATGTGGTACCATAATCAGGGCCGTGACCCACACCGCTGTCGAATGGTTAAAGCATTCTCATCAGGACCTAAGTCCTCACCGCTCAACACCGCTTTTGAACAACTAGTGTTCCACCACTTTGAACGACAAGGCGTTCCAGAGCCGAAGCTCTCCCACTTTGATGTTATGCAACTACCCAACCTGTGTATATCTACATACAACTCAACAAATGCATATATATATGTATATGACTCAACTCTCCATAACTCCACACTTGTATGATTTAATGAATGTAAACATACAACACAGTCATCAATAGTTCATCATTAATCAATCCAACAATCCAGAAAAATGCACAATTTATCTTAATCATGCTCATACATCAAGCTCCATTCAAAACGTTCAAACAGGATTCAACAACTCAAGGATATTAGTAATCAACAACATCAATTATATTAGCTTAGATACATTGAGAGGCTATACCCTTATAGACAACTTCCATCCCTACCCCAAGGACCACTCATGAACTCATTAGACCCTTATACAACGTTATATCTTTCCTAAAAACATCTCTATACGTTTAGGATAAAGTCCCTACACTTAGGAAGAAGTTTGGAAGCATTTGGAGTGAAGAAAATTGCATTTTAGGGTTTATGGTAAGACAACATCAGTCATACTAAAATTACACATTTTCTGTCAAAATCGCCTCATGATCACCAGAATCGCCTCATGATTTCGACAGTATCAGGCATACTAAAATTACAGATTTTTCTGTCAAAATCGCCTCATGATTTCTAGAATCGCCTCATGATTTCGACAGTATCAGACATCCTAAAATTACACATTTTCTGCGATTTTCTACCATGGGAACCTCCTTGGCTCCAATTCTCAACCCTAAACTCTCCAAAATCATCCATAAACATCACCGTATGATTACCCTATCATTAAAACGTTAACCCATCACTAACCTACCTGATTAACAACTCTTTTCACCATTCAATTCTATGGTTTCTACACTTTTTCATTCAAAAACCAATAATCAAAACCTAATCCCAAATTTCTCAATTTCTACCAGAAACATGTTAAATCAAAATCAGAATTACAATCTATACTATTGAAAGTAAATCTCACCCTTACCTTAGTTCAGAAAATCGCACGACACACGGTTGATCTTGGTTCTACTTGTTCTTCTCTCCCCTTGTTCTTGGTTTTCTCTCCCAAAACTTGTTTCACGTAAAACTGCTTCTGACCTTTTCTTTTCCTAACTCCCAAACTATAACTCCCCTTTTATTTCATTAAACTCCCCTTAATTCTATTAAATCCTAATTAACTCCCTAATTTCTAAAATAATAATAATTCCCACTAATTTTAATTATTATTTTATTAAACCATATATTAAAATGCACACACCACATAAATCACCAAAAATCATATAAAATCATATATGAGACTCCAAATAATTCAAAATAAAATAAATAACAACTAGGGCGTTACAACTCTCCCCAACTTAGAGGATTTCATCCTCGAAATCTTACCTCAAACAAACAACTCTGGGTACAACTCCCGCATCTTACTTTCCAGCTCCCAAGTTAAACTTTCTCTAGTCGCTCCACCCCAAACGACTCTCACAAGTGGTATCTCTTTACCTCTCAAGGATTTCACCTTCCTATCATCAATTCTCAACGGTAAGGTTTCCACCGTAAGGTTGTCTCTAACTTGCACGTCATCCCTAGGAATAATATGCGAAGGATCCGGTACATACTTCCGCAACTACGACACGTGGAACACGTCATGCAAATTCGAAAGATGAGGGGGCAAACCCACCCTATAAGCCACTGTCCCGACTCTCTCAGATATCTGATATGGGCCAATAAACTTTGGAGTCAACTTCTTAGATTTTAATGCACGGCCTACACCTGTCATAGGAGTGACTCTCAAGAACACATGATCTCCCTCTTGAAACTCAAGGTCCTTCCTACGCTTGTTATGACAGCTCTTCTGTCGACTCTGCGACGCTTTCATCCGTTCTCTTATTAACTTAACCTTTTCCGTAGTTTGTTGAACTATGTCTGGTCCCAACATCACACTTTCCCCCGACTCAAACCAACACAAAGGAGTTCTGCACCTTCGACCATACAAGGCTTCAAACGGTGCCATACCAATACTCGAATGGTAACTATTGTTGTAAGTAAACTCTATCAACGGTAGGTGACTATCCCAAGCTCCACCTTGCTCAAGTACACACACCCTCAATAGATCCTTTAAGGATTGTATCGTTCTCTCCGACTGACCATCCGTCTGAGGATGATAAGCCGAACTCAACCTCAATTTCGAGCCCAAAGCATCTTGGAAACTCTTCCAGAATCTAGAAGTGAACCTCGGATCTCTATTTGATACAATACTCGACGGAACACCATGCAACTTCACAATGTCCCGAATATAAATCTCCGCCAACTGAGCCACCGGAAAACTGATATTTATCGGAATAAAGTGCGCCGACTTCGTCAATCTATCGACCACAACCCATATAGAATCATGTCCTCTCGGAGTATTATGTAAACTTGTCACAAAATCCATAGAAATACTATCCCATTTCCACTCCGGTACATCCAATGGTGTCAACAACCCTGCAGGCTTCTGATGTTCAACCTTAGACTTCTGGCAAGTCAAACATGCATACACAAATTGAGCAACATCACGCTTCAAACCAGGCCACCAAAACAGCTTTTTCAAATCGTGATACATCTTCGTAGCTCCCGGATGGATACTCAAGCTGCTCTTGTGACTTTCTTCCAAAATCAACCTTTTCATCTCATCGTTATCAGGAATGCAAATTCTGCATCTGAACTTCAACACACCTTGTTCATCAACTTTGAAATCACTATCCTCAGCTTCATTACTATTAACTATTAAATCCACAAACTTGACATCAACCTGTTGCGCTTCTCTGATACTATTCAAGAATTCACTATTGATTTTCTACATACCCAACTGCACACTCTGGGGTGACAATTCGCAAACAAGACTCAAGTCTCTAAACTGTTCAAGCAACTCAAATTCCTTTACCATCATGGCCGACATGTGTAACGTCTTCCTACTCAAAGCATCTGCAACTACATTGGCTTTACCCGAATGATAGTTCAACCCAAAATCATAATCCTTCAATAGCTCTAACCATCTCCTCTGCCTCATGTTCAACTCCTTCTGATCAAATAAATATTTCAAGCTCTTATGGTCACTGAACACTTCGAATCTGGAACCATACAAGTAGTGCCTCCAAATCTTTAAAACAAAAACCACCGCAGCCAACTATAAATCGTGAGTAGGATAATTCTTTTCATGCACCCTCAGCTGCCTAGAAGCATACGCTACCACCTTTCCATCTTGCATCAAAACACCTCCTAGACCCAGCTTAGACGCATCACAGTAAACAACAAACGGTTCTTCTGGCTTAGGCAAAATTAAAACAGGCGCAGTTGTTAACTTTCTCTTCAACTCATTGAAGCTACTCTCACATTGAGCATCCCATACAAAAGACTTACCCTTACAGGTTAACTGAGTCAACGGTAAAGCTAACTTTGGGAATCCCTCAATAAACCTGCGGTAATAACCAGCCAAACCCAAGAAACTTCTGATCTCTGTCACCGACTTCGGAGTCTCCCATTGTGATACTGCATCAACTTTTGAAGGATCCACTGCAATACCACTACCAGAAATAATATGGCCAAGAAAACTCACTTCACTTAACCAAAACTCGCACTTTGACAATTTGGCATACAACTTCTTCTCTTTCAATACTTGCAATACAATCCTCAGATGTTCTGCATGCTCTTCCTCAGTTCTCGAATAGATCAAAATGTCATCAATGAATACAACCACAAATTTATCCAGGTAAGCATGAAAAATTCTGTTCATATACTCCATGAACACACCAGGCGCATTAGTAACACCGAAAGGCATCACCTTATATTCGTAATGACCATATCGTGTGCTAAAGGCAGTCTTCTGCATGTCCTCATCTTTCACCTTGATCTGATGGTAACCTGACCTCAAGTCAATTTTACTAAAAATCTTTGCACCAACCAACTGATCCATCAGGTCGTCAATTCTCGGAAGCGGATATCTATTCTTTACTGTAACTTTATTCAACTGACGGTAGTCAATGCATAACCTCATACTACCATCTTTCTTCTTTACCAACAACACAGGCGCTCCCCACGGTGAAACACTTGGTCTTACAAACTTCTTGTCGAGCAAGTCCTCTAACTGTTTCTTCAACTCAACAAGTTCGGATGCCGACATACGATAAGGTGCCATCGACACCGGCTTCGTTCCTGGCACCAGATCGATGGAGAACTCAACCTCCCTTTCTGGTGGTACATCTGGAATCTCATCCGGAAAAACTTCAGGAAACTCGTTCACCACTGGTAACCTGCCAATCACAGCTTGGTTTTCTAACAACAAATATGCCATTAAAGAAAACATAAGAACTCTGTCACGCTGCAACTGCTTCAACTGTTTAGTAGTTAAGAACTCTGCTCCACTCTCTTCTTCCGTAGAAGAAAAATGCACCGTCTTACTAAAACAATTGATATGAACTCGGTTATACTCTAACCAGTTCATACCAAGGACACAACAACAACAACAAAGACAACATTAGAGTTGACACTCTATCCTAGGTGGCTCAACACGACTCTACTACTTGGCCGGACGGACCAACCTGCTCTGATACCAATTGTAACACCCCGTTACCCAAAAGTAATTAAATAATTAAACATACATCAGAGTAAATCCCAAACGGGCATGTCACACTACATTTTCAAATTTTTCTTAAATAGAAAAATAAAACTATTTAATTAAACCTCAATAATCTGCAGCGAAATATTTGCATTAAGAGCAACAACATTAACTGTTTAATTCTCCATGATAATCCTTGGCATAAAAGCCTCAACAACATAAATTCAACCACTAAAAAGGGCTACAACAACAAGTTTCAAAATATGATACATAAGGAATGAAACATAAATAAGGTAAACCCATCCCAAATGTATCAGAGCCCTAGACACTTGAGCCACCACCAACTACTCAGGATCACCTCCAATTTACCCATAGGAAGGGCAACATTTTCAAGCAGAAGGGGTGAGATTCACAACAATAAGATATAGATATTAAAATTCGTCAATTGAATCTAACACCCTAAATATAATCAGTTCATCATCTTATATGCATATGTATATATACTTCATAAAACAACATCATCATCATCAAATCAATCATCATCATATAGGTATAAATATATACTTCATCTAACAAACAACATCATCATCGTCAATATGGCAACTACAACCAACAACACCGACTCATGCAAAGGACATGACAACACCGCTAAGACAACACCCTAGACTCCTCAATAAATGCAAATATGCATGTGGTACCATAATCAGGGCCGTGACCCACACCGCTGTCGAATGGTTAAAGCATTCTCATCAGGACCTAAGTCCTCACCGCTCAACACCGCTTTTGAACAACTAGTGTTCCACCACTTTGAATGACAAGGCGTTCCAGAGCCGAAGGTCTCCCACTTTGATGTTATGCAACTACCCAACCTGTGTATATCTACATACAACTCAACAAATGCATATATATATGTATATGACTCAACTCTCCATAACTCCACACTTGTATGATTTAATGAATGTAAACATACAACACAGTCATCAATAGTTCATCATTAATCAATCCAACAATCCAGAAAAATGCACAATTTATCTTAATCATGCTCATACATCAAGCTCCATTCAAAACGTTCAAACAGGATTCAACAACTCAAGGATATTAGTAATCAACAACATCAATTATATTAGCTTAGATACATTGAGAGGCTATACCCTTATAGACAACTTCCATCCCTACCCCAAGGACCACTCATGAACTCATTAGACCCTTATACAACGTTATATCTTTCCTAAAAACATCTCTATACGTTTAGGATAAAGTCCCTACACTTAGGAAGAAGTTTGGAAGCATTTGGAGTGAAGAAAATTGCATTTTAGGGTTTATGGTAAGACAACATCAGTCATACTAAAATTACACATTTTCTGTCAAAATCGCCTCATGATCACCAGAATCGCCTCATGATTTCGACAGTATTAGACATACTAAAATTACAGATTTTTCTGTCAAAATCGCCTCATGATTTCTAGAATCGCCTCATGATTTCGACAGTATCAGACATCCTAAAATTACACATTTTCTGCGATTTTCTACCATGGGAACCTCCTTGGCTCCAATTCTCAACCCTAAACTCTCCAAAATCATCCATAAACATCACCGTATGATTACCCTATCATTAAAACGTTAACCCATCACTAACCTACCTGATTAACAACTCTTTTCACCATTCAATTCTATGGTTTCTACACTTTTTCATTCAAAAACCAATAATCAAAACCTAATCCCAAATTTCTCAATTTCTACCAGAAACATGTTAAATCAAAATCAGAATTACAATCTATACTATTGAAAGTAAATCTCACCCTTACCTTAGTTCAGAAAATCGCACGACACACGGTTGATCTTGGTTCTACTTGTTCTTCTCTCCCCTTGTTCTTGGTTTTCTCTCCCAAAACTTGTTTCACGTAAAACTGCTTCTGACCTTTTCTTTTCCTAACTCCCAAACTATAACTCCCCTTTTATTTCATTAAACTCCCCTTAATTCTATTAAATCCTAATTAACTCCCTAATTTCTAAAATAATAATAATTCCCACTAATTTTAATTATTATTTTCTTAAACCATATATTAAAATGCACACACCACATAAATCACCAAAAATCATATAAAATCATATATGAGACTCCAAATAATTCAAAATAAAATAAATAACAACTAGGGCGTTACAATCTGAGTTGAAGAAACAGTTGGAAGATTTGCTTGAGAAGAAATTTGTTAGACCGAGTGTTTCACCTTGGGGAGCGCCGGTTTTGCTAGTAAAGAAGAAAGATGGTAGTATGAGGCTATGTATTGATTATCGACAGGTGAACAAGGTAACTATCAAGAATAGGTATCCGCTTCCAAGAATTGACGATTTGATGGATCAGTTAGTGGGTGCACGTGTTTTCAGCAAGATTGATTTGAGGTCAGGTTATCACCAGATTAAGGTAAAGGATGAGGATATGCAGAAGACAGCTTTCAGAACGCGTTATGGTCACTATGAATATAAAGTTATGCCTTTTGGTGTTACCAATGCACCTAGAGTATTTATGGAGTATATGAATCGCATCTTCCATGCATTTTTGGATCGGTTCGTAGTTGTGTTCATCGATGATATTTTGATTTACTCCAAGACTGAAGAAGAACATGCTGATCATCTGAAGATTGTCTTGCAAGTATTGAAAGAGAAAAAACTTTATGCCAAATTGTCTAAGTGTGAATTCTGGTTGAAAGAGGTGAGTTTTCTTGGCCATGTTATTTCCGGTGATGGTATTGCTGTGGATCCGTCTAAAGTCGAAGCGGTATCGCAATGGGAGACTCCTAAGTCAGTTACAGAGATTAGAAGCTTCTTGGGTTTAGCTGGTTACTATAGAAGGTTTATTGAAGGTTTTTCCAAGTTAGCTCTTCCGCTAACGCAGTTGACTTGTAAAGGTAAAACTTTTGTGTGGGATGTCCATTGTGAGAACAGTTTCGGTGAATTGAAGAAGCGTCTGACGACTACTCCAGTGTTGATTTTGCCGAAGTCAGATGAACCTTTTGTGGTGTATTGTGATGCGTCCAAGTTGGGTTTAGGAGGTGTGCTTATGCAAGAAGGTAAAGTGGTAGCTTATGCTTCACGACAGTTGAGAGTTCATGAGAAGAATTATCCTACGCATGATCTCGAGTTGGCGGCCGTAGTCTTTGTATTGAAGATATGGAGACATTACTTGTATGGTTCGAGATTTGAGGTGTTTAGTGATCACAAGAGTTTGAAGTATTTGTTCGATCAGAAGGAATTGAATATGAGGCAGCATAGATGGCTTGAATTGTTAAAGGATTACGACTTTGGTTTGAATTACCATCCAGGTAAAGCTAATGTTGTTGCAGATGCCTTGAGTCGGAAGACATTGCATATGTCCGCTATGATGGTTAGAGAGTTCGAGTTACTCGAACAGTTCAGAGATATGAGTTTGGTTTGTGAATGGTCACCTCAGAGTGTGAAACTGGGTATGCTGAAGATTGATAGTGAGTTCCTGAAGAGTATCAAGGAAGCACAGAAAGTTGATGTCAAGTTTGTGGACTTGGTTGCTAGTGACCAGACTGAAGACAGTGATTTTAAAATCGATGATCAAGGTGTGTTGAGATTCCGAGAGAGAATTTGTATTACAGACAATGAAGAGATTAAGAAGATGATTCTTGAAGAGAGTCACAGAAGTAGCTTGAGTATTCACTCGGGAGCTACGAAGATGTATCACGATTTGAAGAAGATTTTCTGGTGGTCTGGTTTGAAACGAGATGTGGCACAGTTTGTGTATTCCTGTTTAGTTTGTCAGAAGTCGAAAGTCGAGCATCAGAAACCTGCTGGAATGATGGTACCTTTAGATGTGCCAGAATGGAAATGGGATAGTATATCAATGGATTTTGTGACGAGTTTGCCGAATACTCCCAGAGGGAACGATGCAATTTGGGTTATTGTTGATAGGTTGACGAAGTCGGCTCATTTTCTACCGATTAATATTAGTTTCCCTGTTGCCCAGTTGGCAGAGATTTACATTAAGGAGATTGTGAAGTTGCATGGTGTTCCTTCGAGCATCGTGTCAGATAGAGATCCAAGATTTACTTCTAGATTTTGGAAAAGTTTGCAAGAGGCTTTGGGTTCGAAGTTGAGATTGAGTTCGGCTTATCATCCACAGACAGATGGTCAGTCGGAGAGGACAATTCAGTCACTAGAGGATTTGTTGAGAATTTGTGTTCTTGAGCAAGGAGGAGCTTGGGATAGTCATCTTCCGTTGATCGAGTTCACTTACAATAATAGCTATCATTCTAGTATTGGAATGGCACCTTTCGAGGCTTTATATGTTCGGAGATGCAGAACTCCGTTGTGCTGGTTTGAGTCAGGTGAAAGAGTGGTCTTAGGACCAGAGATTGTTCAGCAAACTACTGAGAAAGTTAAGATGATTCAAGAGAAAATGAAAGCGTCGCAAAGTCGACAAAAGAGTTACCATGATAAGTGCAGAAAAGATCTTGAGTTTCAGGAAGGAGACCACGTATTTTTGAGAGTCACTCCTATGACTGGTGTAGGGCGTGCTTTGAAGTCAAAGAAGTTGACCCCGAAGTTCATTGGTCCGTATCAGATATTGGAAAGAGTTGGAACGGTGGCATACTGAGTGGGTTTACCACCGCATCTTTCGAATTTGCACAATGTTTTCCATGTGTCGCAACTTCGGAAGTATGTTCCGGATCCATCTCATGTAATCCAGAGTGACGACGTGCAAGTTAGAGACAACCTTACGGTAGAGACTTTACCGGTGAGGATTGATGATCGTAAAGTGAAGACATTGAGAGGCAAGGAGATACCTCTCGTGAGAGTCGTTTGGACGGGAGCGACTGGTGAAAGCTTGACGTGGGAGCTTGAGAGTAAGATGCTGGAGTCCTATCCAGAGCTGTTTGCTTGAGGTAAATTTTCGAGGACGAAAATCTTTTAAGTGGGGGAGAGTTGTAACGCCCACTTTCGTTTAATCGTTTATTTAATCGAGTTTAGGCGATTATATTATAATTATATAATATATGCATGATTTTGATATGTTTTGATGATTTACGATGATTTTGGTGATTTGATTGATGACGTGATAAGTTATGAATTTTGAAGGCTTTGATAAGGATATGAGATTTATTTTATTGTTAAATAAAATAAAGATTTGAAAATAATATAAAATATTTAGTTGAGGGCTGTTTTGATATTTTAGATAGTTTTGGGGGAGAAAGTGAGATAAGATAAGTAATTAAGAGGAGGTATAAAAGGGTTAGACCTAGTTTTAGAAAAACATTGTTGTACGTACGTTTTTGGAGAAAAAGGGAGAAAAAGCCAAGAGAAGAGAAACCAAGAGAGAGGGCTGCGATTTCTGCAAAACAAGGTAAGGGTGAGACTAATAACTCAGTAATGTTAGTTATTGTAATTCGGATGATTAATTGACAAAGTTAGGATTGATTTAGAGAAGTTTAGAAATTAGGTCAAATCTCTAAAATTGATGATCAAACGGTAAAACTTGATTAGATTGATGTAGAAACCGTCCTATAACGTTAGAATATGTTTAGGATGAATTATGGAATCAAAACTAGGCTTTGAACCATGTTAGTTGTTGGATTTTTGAGAAAAATCGTATTCTGCCCGAGCCTATGTTCATCGCTCGCCTTGGCGAGGGATGATCCTCGCCTCGCGAGTGATGAACTTCATCGCTCGCCACGCGAGCCTTTCCCCTTCGCCTCGCGAGTTGTTTGGTGCAACTCGCCACGGCGAGCAATTCCCTTCGCCTCGCGAGTTGTGTAACGCAGCTCGCCACTGCGAGCAACCTTACTCGCCATAGCGAGCTAAGGCAGAGAGCATGTTAGATTTTCTGATTTCAACTTTTTAGTTGGACCTTGAGTGTCTTTGAGTGCCTGAACATACCTAGTATTGATTAGGAATGAATGTAGGATCATATTGAACCCAGAACAACACTAGTTTGGGATTTGAGTGGTACTCGCCATGGCGAGTAAGAACTCTCGCCTCGCGAGCACAACCAGAATGTAGTTGCTTGAGTGTTTGTGCGATCTGTGTCGCACGTGTTGATCAAGAGTGAACCCCTAATTGGTAATGAAACCTAATGATGACGTTTAATGCAATCTGTAAAGCCTTTTAAGACATGTTGTCATTAATTGAGCATGATTAATGTATTGTACAATCATGTAAGATATGAAAGTTTAATTATGATGCAAATGATTTGCTATTGATACAATGATATCATCCTGTTATGTGACTTGATTATGTTGCTGCTGTTATTTAACTAAGTGCATAATGATTATGTGTAACGAATAAGATGACGTTTAACTCCAAATTATTGGATGCATGTTGATTAGGATGATTACGTGTTTTGTTGTTTAGAGTCCATGCATAGCATATCATTGAGCTTAGTCCTCACCACGTTTATTAGGAGCTTTGTCCTCCGCATGTTTATTAGGAGCTTTGTCCTCCGCACGATTAAAGTATATTTATACTTATGATGACGATTGGTACCACATGCATATAAGGAGTCTAAGAGCATTGTCGCATTGTCATGATTAAGATGCCTTGTTGATAATGATTGAATATGTGATTACGTGAGAACTGTTTAGCAATTATGCAAAGTTGTTAAAGAAATGATTATGATGTTAACTTATGATTCGTAATTACATTGATTAATGTTATATTGTTATGAAATCTCACCCCTTCTGCTTGAAAATGTTGCCCTTCGTATGGGTAACTTGCAGGTGATCGTGTTTAGTGTGCAGTTTGCCGTCGTGAGTGGCCTTGCCTCACTGTGTCGTCTAGGTCGCTTTGATACGTAACGGTATGGGGTTATATGCATGCTTCATTCTCTTACGTGACTAATATGTTATTTTTATAATGTTGTGGATTATGATTTGAAATATTATTCTGATGGGGCCTGCGTGCCAAAACGTTTTATGTCTATGATATAATTTCCGCTGCAATGTTTAAGATATTGGTTAAATTATTATTTAACTGTTTTGGATTATGTTTTATGTGATATCCTGTTGTTTGTGATGTTTACTCTGATAAATGATTTAAGAAATTTTTATATTGGGAAAACGGGGTGTTACAATCAAGAGTAGTGCTGTTGCATTGCTGTTGTGAGTGGTTATCCCTCACTGAGTCCTTCGGTTGCTATGATACGTAACGGAATGGGATCTTTTGTGGCTATTTCTTATTCCTTTGCGTATTTGTTTTATGAATTTAAATGATAAGTTGTTTAACTGAATTATGAGACATTTTGATGAGGCCTGAGTGCCAAGACCTTATTTATGATGATGAATTTATCGGCTGCAATGTTTTGGAATTTGATTTACGTTGAAGGATAATTAGTTAATTATCTTATTTATAATCTTTGAAGTGTATAATTCCGTTTATGTGTTGTTTACTCTGATAATATGTTTGAAATTTTTAAGTTGGGAAAACGGGGTGTTACACAGACCACTAGGGGTTAGCTTCACATCAATCATAATCAAACATAAACAATCATAAACATTATAGGATTTCATGCATGACACATATACATAACCATTCCATACACATTATGTTATCACAATTCTAACTTAGCATAGCAAACACATTCAATCTCTAATCAAGTCATTGACATAAGCTCATCATTTATCAACATTAATCAATGAAATGTTACTCACCTTATTTTTATTTAGCCTAATCAACTCAACAAATACAATTCATAATTTCAGAGCATAAGCAAGAAAGTCAACATCACCAAAAGATCATAAAATCACATTCATATAAACTACACTTCATTATTTCCACCGAAATAAACATCATCAATTAAAATCATCAAATGTACAAGTATCACCATTAATAACAAACATCAACAAGTACACATCTTCACATATTCACCAAATATCATCAAGTGTACAATTCACCAAACTCACCAATGAACAAAAATCACCAAAAATCACCAAACGCATAATCAAATATGACACATTTAACAAACTCATCAAATGTATGTAATGCGCCTATACACAACTCCTACATGGACACTGTACCATCACCAACAACAGGTCGTCACCTCATGATGCAACAAAAACATCATATAACCATTGAATACAAAGTATTCAAATCACTCCACTGGATGTAAACATCATAAGACTCATGATGCATGAACATATGACACACTATGCACATGTTCAACAACAACTCACCAACATCATCACCATTGGATATATATAAATATCCTAAACCATTGAATACAAATTGTTCAAATCACACCACTGGATATAAATATTCTAAACCACCTTCATTTTTGCAAATATACATTCACCATCAATAACACCATCGTTTGCATGTAATAATTCAACAACATAATTCATCACCAAAACAAACACCTTTCATACATGCAAGCACCACAACTATCATCATCAAATTTGCATATAAGAAATCAACAATATAATTCAATACATGCAATCACCATATCCAATATTAACATTAAGCATGTATAAATTCACCATCAATAATCGGCATTTAACATATTCACATCAATGTCGACAACATCCCCACTAATCAACAACTTCATACAATTTCTCACAATCAAAACAAAGGAGAAGAGTACATCACATCTTGATAAACATCATGTTCAACACCTATTAATCATTCATACATCTTCATACAATCATATCAAACTATTCATAAAAGATTTTCAAGGTATTCGGTCTTAAAGATCATTTTCGACAAAGTTCGTATCATTTTACAAAACGATAAATATTGACACTTTTCAAAGCAAGAAAACTTATTCAAGTATGAAATCCAACAATTCAATCTTAATCAATCATATAAGCATGAACATAAGCCACTTACAAACTATCAAGTCTTAGTTCAAAGTTTCACCAAAGTTCATTTGAGAAAATCCTAAGTTTTATCTATTTCGACAAAATCCACATTTTCCGGGTAACTCTAGAGAAACAAGGAAACCAACTCATTTGCCTCCACTATGCATATACAATAATCACATTTGTGTGCAGTTGCGTATACATGTGTGTTTCATAGGCCAATGCCAAAAAATACCAAAAATTCATCTAAGTTCGTCTCATAATTACTTCATTTAATGTCAAGCAACACAAGAACTCATTAGACCCTTTATACAAAGTTATTTCTTTCATAGAAACACCCCTTGCCCTTGATAGTAAGGAAAAATCATTGTTTATTTTTTTAAACTGAAAAAGCCCCTTTTTTCTAGTCCACGTGCATCTGCTCTTTGTCTTCCCATCTGTGGCGCCTGCAAAAATAGTTGGACGGTGGCCTTACGCCTTTGGAGCGGTGGGCAGTTTTGCAAAGAGAACAAGCGCATAGGTGATCCCTCCGGCGGGGATTGGGTGTGCTGGGAACAGTTGCAATTCTATTTCTGCCGCAGAACTTTGAATTAATTAAGATGTTGTTCATTGAAGGTTTCCTCATGCACATTAAGAACGATTGGACCTCAACTTTAGATTGTGGATTTTAATTTTCTAATAATCATAATATTTTATTTTCAAAACCCATTCATTATAATCCTACCATTTGTGAGGCCAGAAACGTAGCAGAAAGAAAGTTAACAAACACATTGGTCATTCCTTAAAAAAAACACATGGATCACTATGCAGAAGAATGAATTAGAGAAATTAATTTTAAAAATCTTGGAGAAAGGTGTTACAACCCGTTTTTTTTTTTACAAACTGTTGCAGCATGTAAAAGGAAGAAGAGAGAGAAATCTAAAGGAAAAGGCACATAGTTGGTACTGAACAATACGCGCGCTTAGAAGAGAAAAAATGATGGATGGTGCAGTTTTTAAGGAAAATATGATCTTAGCTGTTGAATCAGATCTAATGACCGTTGTTTACCATCTCACCTCTCACAATAACCAATCCTCTGATTTGATACACCCCCTATAATATATCCATTAAAAAAAACGAATAGGATATTAAACGCATCACAACTACAATTTTAACATTCTCTTCAGAAATTCTTAAAAAAAAATATATATATATATTCTCTTCGGAAAAAAATCTCTTCATATTTCAATGAACGAAATCTCTTCAATTTTGCTTTTCCACAAAAATTGAACTAAACCTATCTATGCTCCTTTATCGCTTGAGCAGGCTCAGGAAGATTTCGTTTGCTGTTTTATTTTCTTCATAATTTTCAGCAAATGTTATTGAAACAAAAATTATATCGTTTTCATGTCTCCCCGTATCTTGTGAAAAAATGAGCCTGAACCATTGGTTGCACCGCTAGCTTTCCTGAGCCTTGTTTGCAATCTATACTCTGTACGTCGAGAAATGGTGCAACTACGTGGGTGCAGTCATGGAAGCATTGGAGGAAACATTTGGAGGAGTCCATGTATAAATGAGTAATCCCATGATGAGAATGATGGCTCCAGCAAGAAAGCCTGTTGGAAGGGAAGAGGCAACACCAAGGTATGGCAGTGGCAGCGTGAACATATAGATTGATATTGGGACTGTCACATAGGAATGTATAGTTGGTGTTAGCTTATAATCAATTACCATGAATTTAAAATAATATTATAATTTTAAAAAAATGGAAGAAAAGGAAAACACTTATATTTCGGTAAATCTACTCTCAAATTTCAGATACTAATATCATTTCATAAACTTCCACTTTGCACATAATAAATCAGAGGCCCTCCTCTTTAAACCAAATATAATATGTATCATCGCCCAAAATTTGTTTTGAGAAATGCCCTTTAGCTGTAGTGCTAAATCTCTAATGCCAATCTTGAAACCCAAGATTGAAAAAATTATCAACGAGTATCATGATTTTTGTCCCAAAAAAACAATACCCTGTTGTTTTGCAGTGTTAGCAACTAGTCCTAGATGTTACAAATCTAACATCAATCTTGAAACCTCAAAACACATTCAACATAAGCAAATCATTGATGTTTTGTGAATACTCGCCACATCAATATTGATATCCTTTGAGAGAAACAAATCTAATAATACCTGCTACAGTGGTGGCTAGACAAGATACAACAGCTGAAGAGATCTTGAGGAGATGAAGCAATGAGATATTGAAGCCCATGTTGACAATAATAAACAGCAAGGGCAGCAAGGGAGCTCCATCACATCCTGCAAACAAAAATAAATGCAAGGTTAATCTCTGCAGTTTTTTTATCACAAGAATTACCACAAAGAAACTTAGGATTTGAAACTTTTTATTTTTAACCACAAGATTGAAAACTTGTGAGAATATGAGCTTGTACCTATTATTGAATTTACGGTAGAATTCCAATAGTTATGAATTCAAAACCTGGTTATGAGAATTATGGGAGATAGTGAGTAACTAAAAATTGAGAATGGGCTGTTACAAAATTATGGGTAGTTTTATTTTATTAATTTGCAGTTAAAAATTCAAGTATTTAAAGATTGCTAGTATGATTTCAAGGTTAGACATCGGTTTTCATTTCATAAGTCTTGAAAGAATTTCTTTCCTAATTCAAACAAATGGTAACCTGAGATTTATTGTTCTTATAAAAAACGGTGTTTGGTTGAGACTAGAGTTCCACCAAACACTTACATTGAGAGTCGCAAACGAATCTGATAACCCAGCCATAACATTGCCGATATTATAGGATGAGAATTATCACTTGTGAGAAATCAGAATGTAGGCTTATTATTGATTGATCCATTACTAGAAAAACCAACATTTGCACAAATTCAAATCACAAGAAAAATTAGCGAAAATCAAAGGCAAAGTCTTGTCTATTTTGTGCTGTTTCTCAAGCCATATTTACCAGAAATATGACTCTGAAGTTAGCAAAATCTATTTGGGAAATAGAGCACTGCAAATGCTGAATTTTGATTAGAGTTTGAGATGCAGCCAGAGACTGTCATTTCTACCGTATTCTACTACAAGTTAAAAATCATGATTAAAAGACCATTATGTCAGCCAAATTGGAGAGCATCACGGAATCTGCCATTGATAGATACTGACCGACCTTGGAGGATTGCAGATTTGCAGCCTAAACAATCTTTAAAGGGAAGTTGATATTACATTGCCTTCAATGCTGATTTTAGTATAATGTGTTCAATTTATATCTTGAGATTTAAGTTTATAGTTACAACAGTCTTTTAGAGGCTTATTAGAGATATAAGCTAAGCTACCTTAATATTGTTGAATACCTGATTAGTGTAATCTAAGGCTTTGTTTGGGTGTTTGGAGAGGAGGCGAGGGGAGGGTTTTGGAAAAAAGGAAGGAGCAAGTGAAAGAAATAGAAGACATTGGGAAGAGAGAGCTTTGGAGGTTAATTTTTTACTCATAATAAAAAATTCCCCTCATTTGGGGAACTCAAAAATTGTATTGGGGGAGGGTTTTGGGGGGTTATGGAGGGTTTATATGAATTTTTCAAATTCAATCTATGTTGTTATAATATTCTTAAAATTAAAAGTATATTAATCATAAGTATTAGTTTATCATTCTCTAAAAAACTGTTCTTTCAAAAAATGTGAATTTTTTGTCCATTTTTCTATATATTTCCAACCCCCCAAAGCCCTCCCCTCCCTTCCCCTCCAAACTCCCAAACAAAGCCTAAGCTAGTGTCATTAGTGTTAAGCTAGCATTAGTGAACTAGGTACAGCTGGCAAATCTGTGTAAGCCAGCTGTCCTATATATACCTTTGAACTCATAGTATTCCATAACAATTTCTCATAATACAAATTCTGTTAGATTCAGTTAGAATCTATCTTCTCTCTCTTCTCTCTCCTCTAACAAACTCAAGCTTCACCAAACTCATCAATGGAGTTTCTCCATTTGTAACAAGGCTCAAAGCTTGGATTTATAATAAACGTGATTGTAAAATTCAGGTTGTAAGGTATGTGATAATGGGAAAGAATATATATTAGAGTAATTTAATTCTTTTTGTGGAGAGGCGAAGTTGAAGCTTATGGCTCCTTACATTTCATGATAAGGACTTGGTATGTACGGGGTGGCCAAAGTCCCACATAGATTAGTATGGGATGCTGGACGCAGCATTTAAGTGCTGCTTGGTTCTTCCCCCTTGATAGCTAGCTTTTAAGGGAGGGTCCCCCAAGTGCTTACATACTTACCCATATTATTTATTGGCAAAGATCGTAACAGGGGAAAAGATCTCAAATTGTGTGATACTATAAGTAAAATCGTAACAGGGGAGAAGATCTCAAATTGTGCGATACTACAAGTAAAATTGCAATTTTGACAACATTGGGTAGAAACACCATGAATGAGCACGAAGCTATGCTGCATTGTCATAGGAAATTTGATTTAGGAAAGAGTTAAAAGGGAATAATGGATTTTCCACAGTGGGTCATTCTGCTGACCAAGTGGATCCAGCCCAAATTGATCTTAGTAGCTGGGTCCAAGATCAAGAAGAAGTGGATGAGTTTGCAAAACTGCCAAAAAAAATACAATTTTTTAATTAATGGGTCAGACCCAAATCAATGTTATTGTGTGGGCTCTATATCCATCTTCAACTTAATCATTTTAGCAATGAGATCTGTGAAGAAGAAACTGGAGCATGACCCTTGTTTTGAGCAGACAAAACTGAGCACTACATACATCTCAATGGAAGCCATTGATTGCGAATACTCTTGAAAAGGCAAGACAAATAAGACATGCAAATAGGAATTGGAAGACTAGATTAAAATCGAGGAATCATCAAATTATGGCAACAATTGGCAGGAGCACATTAGAATTTTTTTCCCTTCCGCATGCTCTCAAGTCTCAACAGTGGATTTTGGTGAATGATTTATTTTTCCAACTATTCAACTTATAAGTTTAGTAGATTGCAACTATGATGACAAGTTGTTTTGAGGAGGTGTGTTTTGTTAGGATATAGAATAGGGAGAATCAGTTAGTTAATTGCTTAGTTACAGAAAGTATTTGTATTAAATCGAGGAAAACAATGATAGAGGGGAATCATCAGTGGCGGAATGGGCATGGAACAATTTAAAAATTAACAACAAAGCTCCGTATTTCGAAATTTTAAACAATTTTGCAACGGTTTTAGTTTTTGAAAAATCCAATTCCGAACAAAATGGTGTAGTAGCCCACGCGGAAAAATTAAAAAATTATAGGTCCATTTTACGAGATTTTAAACAATTTTTCAACGGTTTTAGTTTTCGCCAGTTCTAAAAGTGGCATACGTGATTTTTGTTTACAGACCTTCTAATTTACGGGGTTTCGAACCTCCCTTATATTGTCATGTCTACTGAAAATTCCCCCCAAGTTAACGGCTGTAACGTAAAAAAACAGTTTCATAATTTATAGCAGTAGTAAAATATGTAAATCATTTTTATAAAGTATCCGCCCGAGCTTTTTAGTCAAACTCCGACACTTCAACTTTGTGCTTAATGCTTATTACAACTTTAATTTTATGTTAATATATTATAGTTTATTTTAGTGGCCCACCCGAGCATCGTCTTTTAGCTCCGCCTCTTGGAATCATTGAATATTGTATCTGTTGAGAATAGAGTGGTGACTATAATGTGAAGGGGAAACCTTGGGGGAGAGATGTTTCTCCAGTTTTTTACTGTTTTCTTAATACAATTGTTCTTTCTATTCAATCTAATTTCTGGGTTCCTAATAGTGTTATCGATGGCGGATAGCGACCATAGCGAAAAGCCAAAAATCTGACATTCCAAACAACCTATCCGAGTACAGCGCCGTGGCACTACCATCCTTCACAAATCGGGCATATTGGTTTTCTAAAAAACAGCCACCGATATCCATCATGGTGCCACCATGGCCGATATTTGACAACACTAGTTCCTAACAAAACAATATTTAAACAGGTTAGCTTTAAACCGAAAGGGTCCCACCAATTTGGTGTATTGTATACAGTCTTACTCTGTTTTTTACAGAAGAGGTTTTTTCGCGGACTTGAACCCATGACCTTTAAGTCACGTGGCAACAACTATACCGTTGTACCAAAGCTCCCCCTTTTTGCACAAATTTTTAAAAATAAATAAATAATAATTTGGTCTATTTATCCATCTTTGGTTGACCACATCATACACATCTGTGGGTGGATCTAGGTCATATATAATCCTTGATGAACTCGATACAAAGCTAAACAACATATTTGATAACCTAAATATATTTTGGTCGTCACCTTCCATAACAAAGGACAATACGTAAAAGAAAATACAGCTTACCGCTAGACAGCTTCCCAATATTCAGAAAGCAAGCTGCACCATCTTTAAGGTAGTTTGGCAGTTGACTGAAAGGGATGCCCCAAAGTTTTGATAAGAAAGGGAGGAGGAGGCATATAAACAGCGCCTACACTAAACATATATTCATTTATGCATCCATTAGTATTTATGTTGTAATTCAAAAGATGCAAATTTCATGACAGTTTGCTGGATACCTACTTGAAAAGCAGATCCAAAGGAATTGACAACAAACAAATCCAGAGAACCTCCCTGTTTCATATGATATTGATAATTAATATATTAGATTATATGAAAGTAAAAGCTATATTATTTTACAAGTTTAAATAGAAAGGCTTAATTGTACTTTTGGCCCCCTATCTTTCCAAAAGTTGCGATTTTGGCCCCCTAACTAATTAAAATACAAAACAGCCCCCTATGTTTTGGATTTTTGGCAATTTTGGCCCCTAAGAGCACTTTTGACTTAGTCTTCGTTGAAGTGGCACCCACAATGGTCGATACGTGGCACCTCACTTAAGGGATGTGGGTGTCACGTCAACGAAGACCAAGTCAAAAGTGGCATTGGGGGCCAAAACTGCTAAAGATCCAATACATAGGGGGCTGTTTTGTATTTTAATTAGTTAGGGGGCCAAAATTGCAACTTTTGGAAAGATAGGGGGCCAAAAGTGCAATTAAGCCAAATAGAAATACATAAGCAACATCCATTAGAAAAGCATGTTTAATTGACAACATAAACGAGTCTATCAGGCATTACTTGTTTCAAGCTTTTAAAAATAGGGTTTGTCTAACATGTGCAACATTGCACATGTTAGAGCAACTAAAATGGGAAACCTTTTATTGAAAAACAAAAATTATTTATGAAAACGATACATATTTAATATTAATACACGTTCCAATGCAAACTTACCAATTTAAACATAACATGTGCAAATGTTAGAAAAACCCGTAAAAATATAACCAACTATTTGATGTCAGTTTTTTTGCAGGTTATACTTAAATTTAGAAACATCATTATCAATAGTAATTTTTGAGGTAGATGTGTTCACCAGCAGTAAGATTACATACTTCGGTAATACATACAACACCTATGTTATGACAAGTCATAATTTACACAAATATAGGGATAAAAAAATATTTATTGACATACCTTTAGTTTCTGGGTTGCATCCGAAAAGATTACCTCCTACATAGTATACAAAGGCCGTGAGTTACCATTGAGAAATAGTTCAAATCCTAGGAAAATAAAATATCATTAAAAAGCAACCACCTTGAGCACAGTATCGGCTGCTTGGAATAAAAATGAAACCATCATTAAAAGACTCCAAAATATACCAGCTTCCTGCAATGATTTCCCGGCACCAGATCCACTACATTAAGTAAGCATAGGCACATAATCAGAAATACTCAAACAGAACAAACACAAACACAAAGTTACACTTGAGAAAGTACACAGACAGTGGTGTGATTGCTTGAATGAAATGCACTCAGAAGGTTAGAATTATCTCTCTGCTTATAAACAATAAACGAATGTGTGATAATTTTACAAAATGATCCTCGTCCTCGTGAACCACTAGAGATTAATCATTGTCATAAATGTATAGTGGAGCATAATAAGTTGGGAGTATGTACACATTAACTTGAGATTAAAATTAGAAAGAAAAAAATTGTCTTGAAAACAGAAAACGACAAACAATTTGAAACGAAAAATTATCTAAAAACGGAAGGAGTATAAATGTCTCAAAAAATAACCACAATCTACTATTTACAAGAAATGATATTGAAGAATTCTAGAGGACAAATGGTTCCAATGCTACTTGGTATAAGACACATTAATTACATGTTTAATGATATAATGAATGGATCTTGGTCTACTCAATCACATGAGTCTAATGGTTCCAAATTCCAATAAAAACTCCATTATCATAGGACCTCGGTGTGACAGAGAGAATATCTACCATTTGACCATTGGAATTTACAAATGATATAATGCCAAAATCTGCAGCTGGATGCTCTTCAACCTTGTTGCATCACACAATGAACCCTTGACCTTTTTCCTTTAATATCCTCCTTAACCCTCACTGTCAAGTTATGCCCTTACGAACATAAGCCAACATCTGAACCACCCAAACTGAAGAACAACAAATTCTTCTGAATTTGCATGTCCTTAATCTACAGATTTACACACACTCTCCTTCATCTTTCTGGGACCATGTCCAACCTAAACAAAAATAAGGTAAGTGTTTCTGACAGGCATCTTTGTCTTTTCCACCAATTCAACGGCAATAAAATTCTGGCGCCTCCACAAATCACCATTGTCTCTTGAAATTTGTTCTTCCCACTGCTGGTTGGATTTAATGCTGATTTTGTCATTCACAGAAGCTTGAGGGGATGACAGATGAACTACTTTGAAAACGCGTGACTGGGGGGATGACAGATGAACTACTTTGAACCTAGTGCAGACGACCCAGATTTAATGATGGGCAGACAACCATATAGCAAGGATATCGGTTGGAGTGCCACTTATATTCCCTCAGTTTTATATTATCTTTGGTCTTTCAAGTGAAAAATAAAATATCAAGGACAACAGTTATGATTTTTGTTCGGAAGAAGAATTTACTTAGGTCCACTGAGTATGTTTCTAATTCCTAGAATTAGGTAGAGAAACTTGAGAAAATACAGATAAAATGGTATGAATTGCTCGGAAGGAACTCAGTCATTTGGGAGTATTAAGAAATAATAAATAAGAAAGAGTTTCAAGAAAGCTAATGATTCCAATCTACTTAGAACAGTTACAAAGTCTGTACCAGCCACAACTACATTAAAAATCGCAACATGTATGTGTAATAAGATGTTAACAATTTTTTTTAAAAAAATAACAGAACCCAAGGGGAATGTAACTACTATAAGCTAAAACAAAACAGTTTTCAGACTTCATTTGAAAATGATATAAGTGAAATAACATATGGAGTCAATAAAATTAGAAAGCGATTTAGTAGTTTTTTACCGCATTAACCCACATCCTCTTATACTCACAAGTTAAAGCAAGAAACCCAGTTTCCTTCAATCAATTTGACCAAAATGATCCATAGAACATCTATTAATAGTGTATATGGGTGTAAATGTTTATGATCTTTCAGATTCATTTCTTGATTCACAGTAAACGTCATTATAGATCATGTTCTTTTGCCTACATGCACATGGTTCTAAAGTGCAGTGTATATGTTGACACTTAACACATGCCAATATAATCTAACATCCATGAAATTAACATGGCTGACCTTGCTACAGTGATGATTACACCGATTGCCACAAGAAAGCATCCAAGTAGTTGGTTGACCTTATATCTTCTCCCAAGAAATATAGTTGACAGGAGAATTTGCCACACAAGAAAAGTCTGCAAGAAAATTGTAGGTGAAGTTATCTATCTTTATTTTACCAATCACATGAAATGTAAGCAAGTTGCTTAGATCACAATCTATGAACCAAATTTTTTATTTTGACTGATAAGATCAGAATGGTTGGGTTCTTTCGTCATGTATCAGGGAAACTGTTTTACATCTAAGACATATCTATTCTTCTTGTTTCTGTGGGTGGAAGGTACACAATGACCAATTTATACAAGTCGACCGACAATAGTGGTATTCTAGGAATTATAGACGAATGAAACGATAGACATTACACAGTGAAGTAACAGACCTTACATGGTAGGAATAATGGAATTCATACATTTGAAAGGTGGAGATTACACCAGTTGTAACCAGGCCTATCTTATCATCCAAAGTGTCATTGCCACCGGCAGACCCACAGTAGGGACTGTGTAGTATCTAGGATTGGACATCTAATTGTAAAAAATGATGGTAGTAGACGGAAATAGCTATTTGTAAAATAGTGTAGCTCATGGGGACGTTCAAATCTATCTATTATTGGACATATGGTGTTAAGACGTGGGTTGTACCAAATCTATCTATGATGCATGTTTTCTATATGTTTGTTTGACCGTGATACGTGATTAATGTAACTAACTGCACCTGTGTTTTTTTTATTTATGAACAATCACACTTATGTCAAAGAACACCTACTCAATTATCTAATCGAGCATTATTAATACCGACAAAACACAACGCAGAATATGGAGATCACAACAATTGGCAAAGAGCAATTGATTGCTGATGGCATTTACCTGAGACAATATTGGAATTGATGCGCCCGATAGCATTGCTGATACAACATAAAAACAAACAAACAATTAAATAAAATTCAGACATGTGCATATTTATTTATAAGAGGTTGCACTCCAAGATACTTCAAAAATTAGAGTTGAAGAAAAACGACATAAAATGTGGATAAAAATGTAAATAAGAATCTTAGAAATCTTTCAATCAATTCTAATATTAAAGGTATATGCTCAATTCATCCAGGAAATCTTAAATTAGTATATAACTAACCCATTAAAAAAGCTGAAAGAAAAAGTGATGATAGTTGAGAAAAATTAAATGAATTGCATTGCTACTACTGTAAACCTTTAAAATTGTTAAATGATATATTATTCTTCTCCATAAATAAAATGACCAGTATAACATGCCTGCAGCTGTTATAACCATATTTAGTTAATTCTTTAGTGTTCACAATCCTGTCATTCAGGAAGAAGAGTTGATGAAAGATTACTAGAGACAGGAGCTTTTTTTTTTTTAAACTCGGTATCTGATCCAAGAACCGACTAATCCGAGGGGACAAATCTCACCACCCACTTGCGGCGCCCTATTTAAAGCATAGCTTCGTATGGACTTAGCCCACTCAAATTGGCACCACAGGGAATCGAACCCGAGACCTTGAGAGGAGCAAACTCCAAAATCCCAAACCAACCACTAGACCAACCCCAAATGGGTTGAGACAAGAGCATTTTAATCAAGTGAAAATGTCACAAACTTTGATATTAAACAGAAATCATAAATTAGGACAAGCATTACCTCCTGCTGCCATTCCTGTGGCAGCACCTAGAGCTTCCAAGAGACCAACAATCAGAAATGGAGTTTTAGGCACTGCTAACATCTCATCAGTGACAATGCCAGCACGGTACCGGATATATAAAATAGAAAAGTATACAATTACATATCTGAAAGAAAGAAAATAGCAGTATAAGTAGTTATATAACCAAAAAGGAGGAGGGGGAACTCTGCTATCTGCATTTTATGGTATTCAACAACAGGATAAAATATTCATCAGTTTCTTTTTTCCAAACTCCTAGTTATACTTTTCAGTTATTCTATGTATTAGGATCTAAATATTACTTTAGTGAAAATAATAATAAAATACAATAGAAATAAATAAGAGTATAAAAATGTTTTTTATTAATTTGATTGCAATTTTTTAAATAAGATTGAGGGCATATCAAAATATAAAAGATAGTAACATGTTAGGGTATACCATATACCGTAAAAATAAATAATGAAAAATATAAGCTATTTTTTTTTTAATTTTGACTTATTTTACAAAATTATTTTAAATTTTGCATATTAAAATTATAGAATGACCAAATTTTTTTTTTTGTTGTGCTAACACTTCGGATCCCAACAGAAGGGCGTATGATAATTAAAAATCGAATTTAGGTTTTTCCGAACGATTTGTGGATCTCATTATACATTTGAGTCTAAACACTTTGTTAAATGACTTTTCAAAAACTTGTTGAATAACCGAAAATTTCGTATATGTACACCACTATCACACGAAAACAATGTTATAAACAATGTTGAAAAACAAGTTACATTAAATATAATTTGTTGACAAAATCAAATCAAATTTAATTAATATAAGTAACCTCTCACCGCAAAGAATACATACATATATAACCACGTATTCCCTCCGTCCCAGATTAACTGAGTCATTTGCTCAAATCACGTATATAATACATATTAAGACAAATGTATAAATGAAGGAGAGAGAAAAATGGTGCTCTGGTTAAGTATTGGTCTATTCTCCACTATCATAAATGCAAAGTGGAATATATTGAATTGCGAGTGATGAAAGTAGTATTAATTAGAATTATAAATGGAAAAATAATAAAAAGTTGATGATGTATTGAAAAGTGAAATGACTCATTTATTTTGGGATATTTTTTATTGAAAATGACTCAGTTATTATGGGACGTAAGAAGTAATTAAGAAACTAGTAATCAATAAACTAAGTACGGAATCAATCTACTCAAGAACAAAAGAAGATTTAGCACGTAACCATCGCAGTCATTAACAAAAAAAAAAAACATTATGATTATGATTTCCTTTGCAATTTTAATGTATAAAAGCATCGAAACAAAAAAAATAATTAATGCTTCATAAAAAACAAAAAGTAAAATAAAAAATAGTTAAAAAAATTTATTGATTCCTTGACAATATTTAATCTAGAAAGCACTAGTAACACTGAAGTTCGATTTTGATTAAAATCAACATTTATTTAGTCTATCATCAGAAGTGGGTGTCGGTGTCATGTAGCATTTTATAAATATTTATTGAAATTTCATAATTTCCACACAAAATGATATATGAAACAACAAAAAATAATAGAATCAAAAGTAGTGAAAAGTAACACATTACACAAAAGTTGAAAACTGAGCCAAGAAGAATGGATACTGTTTCAATGGAACCAACGCCAGCTTATAAAGCACCCTATTTCCGACACCGAATACACCAACAGCCGCCGCAGCAACCACCACCTTCACCGTCTGATTCTCACTTTTCCGACAATTATCCTCCACAATCCTCTTCTTCTCATCCTCCTCACTGACATCCGATCTCTCCCTTGCGCCACTCGCTTCTACCACCGGAATCCACGTACGTCGCCGTAGCTGTAAAACGGAGATTCCCTGGCGTTGAGGTGAATAGCCGTAGTGGATTCCGGCGGTGGAGTTTGTTGGTTGGAGTAGGCGGACTTGACCGTAGAGGGAGACGGTGCCGGCGGTAGGTGACCGCCGGCAGAATGACGTCATAGGGTGGTGAAGAGTGCGGAAATTTACAATTTGTATGTTTAGAGAGATTTGGGTGATGATAGTTGAGTTGAGTGTGTCTCACATGGTGAAAGCGAAGACACTTAAATAAAAATGGAAAATAAAAATGTTATGTTCCAAAATAAAAGAATTTAATAGTGTGAGTGAGTGTGTGACAACTTGACAAAAAGGTGGATTCTGACTTTTTTTATGGCAAATAAATTCCCATTCAAAAACACAAGAGGAAAGCAATACAAAATGATAAGGTCAAAATATCTTTTACTCTTTTCGATCCTTATTAGATGATCTGTTTGACAAGTTGCATTTTTGACCTGACATATTTTGACTATATTTTTTATTAATATATAAAGATAAATAATATCATATAAGATGTTCTTTGATTCGTCTCGATTAATATTTTTAAAATATTAAATTTTCATAATTTTTTCAAATAGATAATTATACATAAAAAAATATGCATTGGTTTGTGTGTCCGAGTCAACTAGATCATCTAATATAGCACGGATGGAGTAAAAAAATGGAATAATTAATTATTCTTAGACCGCTATTTTTCCTCTGACAAAAAAAAAACCGCAATTTTTTTTATCATATGACATACTTGCGAGTTTTTTTTTTTGTCTTTGAAAATACTCTTTGTTCGAATTATGAAATTGTTCAAATATGTGTTAAAGTACATGATTTATAGGGTTAGGGAGTATTCAATTTATATAACCCGAATACGTTCAATACAAGATTTGTTTATGTGGTCTTGTTAGCCTGTATATTCAATACTTGTTTTTGACATGAAAACTTTCTAGTCAAAGCTAAGTTTCATCATTGATGTTAATCCAGAAATAAAGTTACTTCGACATATTGTGATAGTCTTGCCATATGCAAAATTATTCAGTTTTCGATAGAGGAAATTCAAATTGTCTATGAATAGGCAAAGTCAAAGATCGAAAACTCGTGGAGGCATGTTAGATTTTCATAATGAAGGTGAGAAAAACATAAGAATGGGGGTTGAATTATGTTTGCTCTTTCTTCTTTTTCTCCTAACTGAAAACACTAATCAGAAGCAGATAGAGCTCTACTTCTGAAGTGATGTTCAGAACTAATTGCAGCGGATAAAAACAGAGATAGAGAAGGAAGAAAGACACAGAGCAATTTATACAGATTCCTTCCACAAACCGGAAGTCAGTCATGTCCCCCTTGCACTTCCAATGAGAGTTCACTATGTAATATCTTATTACAATTGCTCACTACTAAACTTAGTAAGAGACTTCAAATGCTCAAACACAACTGCAAGAGACTTCCTATGCTCCTGAACACAATCAAGAGACTTCTATTGCTCAAGCATAACTGTAACGCCCACTTTTGTTAATTGCTTATTTAATCGAGTTTAGGCGATTATAATATATTTACATAATATATCCATGATTTTGATATGATTTGAATGATTTACGACTATATTGATGGTTTGGTTGATATTGCGATAAGTTATGAGTTTTGGAAGATTTGATAAGATTAAGGGATTTATTTTATTGTTAAATAAAATAAAGATTTGAAAATAATATAAAATATTTAGTTGAGGGCTGTTTTGATATTTTAGATAGTTTTAGGGGAGAAAGTGAGATAAGATAAGTAATTAAGAGGAGATATAAAGAGTTAGACCTAGTTTTAGAAAAAACATTGTTGTACGTACGTTTTTGGAGAAAAAGGGAGAAAAAGCCAAGGGAAGAGAAACCAAGAGGGAGAGCTGCGATTTTCTGCAATTAAAGGTAAGGGTCAGACTAATAACTCTGTATTGTTAATTGAATGTAATTCTGATGATTAGTTAGCAAGAATTAGGATTGAATTGGAGAAAACGAAAACTAGGTCAAATCCCTAAAATTGATGATTAAACGGTAGGAATTGATTAAATTGGTGTCGAAAGTGTTCTTGGACCTTAGATAATGTTTAGGACAAACTTTGGAATCAATACTAAGCTTAGAACCCTGAGAATCGTCGGATTTTTGTGAAAATAGGAAGCCTGGCCGTAGCGACATTCATCGCTCGCCACGGCGAGCTATGAACCTCGCCTCGCGAGTGATGATCTTCATCGCTCGCCACGCAAGCTTTTCCCTTCGCCTCGCGAGTTCTTTTGGTATCGCTCGCCATAGCGAGCTAAGGCAGAGAGCATGTTAGATTTTGTGTTTCGACCTTTTTAGTTATACCTTGAGTGCCATTGAGTGCCTGAACATACCTAGTAATGATTAGGGATGAATGTAGGACAAGATTGGACCCAGAACAACTTTAGTTTGGGAATTGTTTGGTACTCGTCTCGCGAGCACTTCCAGCTTTTAGTGTCTTGAGTGTTTGTGCGATCTGTGTCGCACGTTTGGATCAAGAGTGAACCCCCTTATGATAATGAGACCTAATGATGACGTTTAATGCAGTCTGTAAAGCTGTTTAAGATATGTTGAAATTTAATTGAGTATGATTAATGTATTGTGCAATTATGTAAGATATGAAGGTTTAACTATGATACAATTGATGTGTTATTGATATAATGTTATCCTCCTGTTATGTGACTTGTTTATGCTGCTGCTGTTATTTAACTAAGTGCATAGTGTATTTATATGATGAAATGATGACGTTTAGCTCCAAATTATTGGATGCATGTTGATATGTTGATTACGGTGATTTGTCCATAAGAGTCCATGCATAGCATTTCATTGAGCTTAGTCCTCACCACGATTATTAGGAGCTTTGTCCTCCGCACGATTTATAGGAGCCTTGTCCTCTGCACGATTAAAGTATATTAATATTTATGATGACGATTGGTACCACATGCATATAAGGAGTCTAAGAGCATTGTCACATTATCATGTCCATGATGCTATGTTGTTGATGACGATTGAATATGTGAATACGTGATACTTGTCATCTGAATATGCAAAGTTATTTAAGAATGATTATGATGTTAATGTTAATTATGATTCGAATTACTTTGATTAACATTATTTTGTTATGAAATCTCACCCCTTCTGCTTGAAAATGTTGCCCTTCGTATGGGTAACTTGCAGGTGATCATGTTTAGTGTGCAGTTGCCGTCGTGAGTGGCCTTGCCTTCACTGTGTCGTCTAGGTCGCTATGATACGTAACGGGATGGGGTTATTTGCATGCTTCATTCTCTTACGTGACTATCATGCCTATGTTTTATGACGTTGAACAATTATGATGTTTTGTGAAGTTGATTTAACTCATTTGAGATATTTTGATGGAGCCTACGTGCCAAACTGATTTATGGATTACGAACTAAATTCCGCTGCAACGTTTGAAATATTTGTTAAAGTTAAATTGTTATTTAACTAATTTTGGACTATGTTTTGCATGTGATATCCCGTTTATGCTGAATACTCTGATAAAATGTTTAGAAATTTTTATATTGGGAAAACGGGGTGTTACAATTGGTATCATAGCAGGTTGGTCCGTCCGGTCAATTAGAAGAGTCGTGTCGAGTCTTAGTAATATTTATATTACTATCTTATGTTGTTGTTGCTACTTTTGAAGAATATCAGGAATGGCTGGAAGAAATGATGATGCGTTAGCTGCTGCACTACAAGTTGTTGCCCAAGCTGTGGGACAACAACCTAACGCAAATGCTGGTGCGAATGCTGAGAATAGGATGTTGGAGACTTTCATGAAGAAGAACCCTCCAACTTTCAAAGGAAGATATGACCCTGATCGAGCCCAGACGTGGCTTAAAGAGATTGAGAGGATTTTCCGTGTTATGCAGTGCACTGAGGATCAGAAAGTGCAGTTTGGTACTCATCAGCTAGCTGAGGAAGTTGATGACTGGTGGGTTGGCCTTCTACCTACCCTTGGGCAAGAAGGAGCTGTTGTGACCTGGGCTGTGTTCAGGAGAGAGTTCCTGAGAAGATACTTTCCGGAAGATGTTCGCGGGAAGAAGGAGATTGAATTCCTTGAGTTGAAGCAAGGAAGCATGTCTGTGACTGAGTATGCTGCCAAGTTTGTTTTGTTGGCGAAGTTTTACCCGCACTATACTGCTGAGAATGTTGAGTTCTCGAGATGCATCAAGTTCGAGAATGGTTTGAGGCCCGACATCAAGAGGGCGATTGGATACCAACAGCTTAGAGTTTTTCCGGATTTGGTCAATAGCTGCAGGATCTATGAAGAGGATACCAAGGCTCACTACAAGATAGTGAACGAGAGGAAGAGCAAGGGACAGCAGAGTCGTCCTAAGCCGTACAGTGCCCCTGAAGATGGTCGATGATAGGCGGCCTAAGAAGAAGGATGCTACTGAGATTGTGTGTTTCAATTGTGGTGGGAAAGGCCACAAAAGCAACGTCTGCCCTGAGGAAATCAAGAAGTGTGTCCGGTGTGGCAAGAAAGGTCATATTGTAGCTGAATGCAAGCGTACGGACATTGTGTGTTTTAACTGCAATGGAGAGGGTCACATTAGTTCACAGTGTACTCAGCCTAAGAGGACGCCGACTACTAGTAGGGTCTTTGCTTTGAATGGTACGCAGACGGAGAATGAGGATCGTTTGATCAGCACTACAAAAAAACGCGTTAATTCTGGCGGTTTTATATCGGCGGTCCATGATAACCGCCACTATAACCAGTGTATTGCGGCAGTTTTATTGACCGCCGCCTTTTACTGTACATTACGGCGGTTTCGACTGCCGGTATTAACAAAATATTATGGCACAATTAACCTTGTTTATCATGGCATTTTAAACCGCCAGTATTAACGTTTTTAATTTTTTCAACTCCACACCCTCTTTTTATTTCCCTAAAATTTTAGAAAATCCCTTGTTTTTTATTTTTTATGTTACGAGGGAAAAATCCCTCCATCTTTCCTTTTCCTCCCATAACTTCAAACCCTAAAACCTAATTTTTTTCTTCAATCTCACTTTCTCTCAATCTGAAACCTATAGATCTTCATCACTCTCACACTCAATCTCACTCTTACCCTTGGTTTTGTCAATTTCACCGGCGCTCACCCTCAATCTCACTCTCACCCTCGGCTCCCTCAATATCACTCTCAATCGACGAAGACTCATCGTCAATCTGACTCTCTCACTACCACCCTCGCCTATCACCACCAAGTTGTTCGTTTCATCCTCGCCTATCACCCTCAATCGCAGAAATTCAATCAACTCACATTTTTACTCGTTAATTTCTTAATTTGAGTATTTTTCTGTTAATTTCTAAATTCTTTTAATTGCGCGTACTTTCTTATTTCAGTTTCGCGGTTTCGCGATCTCAGTTCTGTGCAATTGGGGTTCTTCGTGGGTTTCACCGTGGTTCACAGTTCTTCAGCTCTCATACTTCAGTTTATCAAGGTAAAATTTATTAATTTGAATCTTTATTATTGGTACAAAAAGAATCAGGACATTACTTGAAATAGAAAGGGCATTTTTGTTTAATGTTGTTTGGATTGTTGGGCTTTAAGGTTTTTGTATTGTTTGAATGATGAAGCTACAAGGATTCTGACAAGATCGAAACGCAGCTCAGTATCACTGCAGTGCTGATTGTGCTTCAATTCAAACTCCTTATGGTATGGTTTTGGTTTTGGTTTTGCAGGTAGTGCTTTTCACTCTTCAAGCACAATTGAGAACGCGTCATCCAATATAGGCTCTAAAGTTATAAGATATGGACAATTCAAAGAATGAATATGTGAATGTGATCCACCTCACAGTTTATATCCTTGTTTATGTAGTTTTCAAAAAAAATTTAGAGGACAAATAGGAGAATCCATTCTAAATATACATGTTTATGCAGTTTATAAACATTCACAGTCAATTTTCTTCAACATGGAACTGATTTCGTTAAACACTCACAATCAACTTTAACTGTTGTCTTTCTTATATAATAAGCTCTTAAATATGAAGGCCCTAAATCCTATTACAGAATTGTCATGCCTCCTCTTTTTCTCATTCATGCTGTGAATAATGTTAAGTTTTAATGAACAACAAAGATATCGATTCAATACACTGGCAAAATTTTAGATGTTAGTTTTCTGAACTATAATTTGTTGCAGACTGCTTATTTGTGTAAAACAAACCAGAATCACTTCTAGAATACCATACCAATTGTTTTACTCTATAAAAGGGAAGGGCTTCTGGTTAGGGGACATAATGTGTGTGTTTGTGTTAGTTAAGGAGGCACATTTTAGTTGATTTTCTTGCTAATTTTTGATTTCAGATTACTATATATGGTGTTTAGAATCAAATGAACATACAGAATCTAAACCTTCAAACTCAATCTAAAATTCTCAAGGTTCTGTGTATACTAAAGAAAGAGGGCTATCTACTAGGATGACCAAGGTTCATCAATAAATTTGCAGTTTCATTGTTGTTTAATAGATGTGTTATATCATTGCCAAATTTGAACAAATAAAGGTATTCAAGAAATTAGAACAACAAGATATCATCATCAATGTACCTGTGAATTTTATTTAATTTGGTTGCTTTGCATATCCTTGCAGGTACAACGAGATATTTGACGACATCATTTTGGCTAACGATGTCGACTCACTTCTCAGGTTAGTTAGTTAATTAATCAATAGGGTTTGTGTTGGTTTTTTTTTTAGAGCAAAAGGTAGTGAAACTTATGCATCATACTATTCTTGAACTCTTGTTGTATCCTTTTTCACCTATACTCCTGGTTTTGCACCTACAGTTTCGTTATGGCAAGTGACAAGATCATGGAATGAAAGATTGTTCTAGAGGTTAGTAACAATATGCATAATGATCTTCTCTTTTGTTAACATTGTTCTAGTTGCTTTATCTTTTAATAGGCTTAGTTATTTTTAATGCAAACTAGTTGATAATTAGTTAAGATTGGCTTAGTCAGTACTTTGGGAGAGTTACTGATAGAAAGACAAGTGATCAATCGGGGATTGTTTTTGAAACTCAGGTTCCTCTTTCGCTTCCTCTTTTAATTCTTTTTCATCAAGTTCTATTGTTTTGTGACTTAGCATTATGTGAACCTTATTTGATCTACGTGTGTGTGTGTGTGTCAGAGAAGTTCAAGAACAATATAACATTAAGAAGATAAGGATGACCATACATATGTAGAAGGGATCAAAGATAAACTCTACAACATAATTGAAGAGCTTAAGTTTAGTTTATACACATTCATATTTTTTAAAGAACTTTATAAACATTCATGGTTGCTGGACTATATTACACATTGTAATATTACAATTTATGTACAAAAATTATCTATATTAGTATTATTAATTGCTATTTAGGTGTGTCATTCAGATTTTTTTTTTGTTAAAAAAGTTAATATTACGGCGGTTCAAACTGCCACTATGTGCAGTATTTTTTTCTTAGAAAATGGGCATTACGGCAGTTGAAACTGCCACTATGCTCAATTTTTTTTGCTGAAAAAATGTATATTGTGGCGTTTAAAACTGCCGCTTTAACCAAACGCGTATTACGGCAGTTAACATGGCGGTCCTTCTTAAACCGCCGCTTTAAACTTTGTGGTAGACAAAATTTCGGCAGTTTTGAAACCGCCAGAAATGTACATAGTGGCGGCTAAAACTGCCGGAACATCCAAATTTTAGCCGCCGGAAAATACACATTTTTTTGTAGTGCAGAGGTACTTGCTATATTAATAATACTCCTTTAATTGCTATTATTGATACTGGTGCTACTCATTGCTTTATTGCCTATGATTGTGTTTCTGCTTTGAGTCTTGATTTGTCTGATATGAATGGAGAGATGGTTGTCGAAACTCCAGCTAAGGGTTCGGTGACTACTTCTCTTGTATGTTTGAAATGTCCTTTGTCTATGTTTGGTCGTGATTTTGAAATGGATTTGGTTTGTCTACCTTTGAGCGGTATGGATGTGATTCTGGGTATGAACTGGTTAGAGTACAACCACGTTCTTATTAATTGTTTTAGCAAGTCAGTGCATTTCTCTTCCGTCGAAGAGGAGAGTGGTGCAGAGTTTTTATCTACTAAGCAGCTGAAGCGACTGGAATGCGATGGTATCTTGATGTTTTCGTTGATGGCTTCTTTATCTGTTGAGAATCAAGTAGTGATAGATAAGCTACAAGTGGTGTGTGAATTTCCTGAAGTTTTTCCAGATGAGATTCCTGTGTGCCTCCAGAGAGAGAAGTCGAGTTTTCTATTGATCTTGTTCCTGGAACGAAGCCGGTGTCGATGGCACCTTATCATATGTCCGCTTCCGAATTATCTGAGTTGAAGAAACAGTTGGAAGATTTGCTTGAGAAGAAATTTGTTAGACCAAGTGTTTCACCTTGGGGAGCGCCGGTGTTGCTAGTAAAGAAGAAAGATGGTAGTATGAGGTTATGTATTGATTATCGACAATTGAACAAGGTAACTATCAAGAATAGGTATCGACTTCCAAGAATTGATGATTTGATGGATCAGTTAGTGGGTGCACGTGTTTTCAGCAAGATTGATTTGAGGTCAGGTTATCACCAGATTAAAGTAAAAGATGAGGATATGCAGAAGACGGCTTTCAGAACGCGTTATGGTCACTATGAATATAAAGTTATGCCTTTTGGTGTTACCAATGCACCTGGAGTGTTTATGGAGTATATGAATCACATCTTCCATGCATTTTTGGATTGGTTCGTAGTTGTATTCATCGATGATATTTTGATTTACTCCAAGACTGAAAAAGAACATGCTGAGCATCTGAAGATTGTCTTGCAAGTGTTGAAAGAGAAGAAACTTTATGCCAAATTGTCTAAGTGTGAGTTCTGGTTGAGAGAAGTGAGTTTCCTTGGCCATGTTATTTCTAGTGATGGTATTGCTGTGGATCCATCTAAAGTTGAAGCAGTATCGCAATGGGAGATTCCTAAGTCCGTTACAGAGATTAGAAGCTTATTGGGTTTAGCTGGTTACTATAGAAGGTTTATTGAAGGGTTTTCCAAGTTAGCTCTTCCGCTAACGCAGTTGACTTGTAAAGGTAAAACTTTTGTGTGGGACATCCATTGTGATAACAGTTTTGGTGAATTGAAGAAGCGTCTGACGACTGCTCCAGTGCTGATTTTACCGAAGTCAGATGAACCTTTTGTGGTGTATTGTGATGCGTCCAAGTTGGGTTTAGGAGGTGTGCTTATGCAAGAAGGTAAAGTGGTAGCTTATGCTTCAAGACAGTTGAGAGTTCATGAGAAGAATTATCCTACGCATGATCTTGAGTTGGCAGCCATAGTCTTTGTATTGAAGATATGGAGACATTACTTGTATGGTTCGAGATTTAAGGTGTTTAGTGATCACAAGAGTTTGAAGTATTTGTTCGATCAGAAGGAATTGAATATGAGGCAGCGTAGATGGCTAGAATTGCTGAAAGATTATGACTTTGGTTTGAATTATCATCCAGGTAAAGCTAATGTTGTTGCAGATGCCTTGAGTTGGAAGACATTGCATATGTCTTCTATGATGGTCAGAGAGTTCGAATTACTTGAACAGTTCAGAGATAAGAGTTTGGTTTGCGAATGGTCACCTGAGAGTGTGAAACTAGGTATGCTGAAGATTGATAGTGAATTTCTTAAAAGTATCAAGGAAGCACAGAAAGTTGATGTAAAGTTTGTGGACTTGTTGGTTGCTAGAGATCGGACTGAAGACAATGATTTTAAAATCGATGATCAAGGTGTGGTGAGATTCCGAGGAAGAATTTGTATTCCAGACAATAAAGAGATTAAGAAGATGATTCTTGAAGAGAGTCACAGGAGTAGCTTGAGTATCCATCCGGGAGCTACGAAGATGTATCATGATTTAAAGAAGATTTTCTGGTGGTCTGGTTTGAAACGAGATGTGGCACAGTTTGTGTATTCCTGACTAGTTTGTCAGAAGTCGAAAGTCGAGCATCAGAAACCTGCCGGAATGATGGTACCTTTAGATGTGCCAAAATGGAAATGTGATAGTATATCAATGGATTTTGTGACGAGTTTGCCGAATACTCCTATAGGGAACGACGCAATTTGGGTTATTGTTGATAGATTGACGAAATCGGCTCATTTTCTACCGATTAATATTAGTTTCCCTATTTCCCAGTTGGCAGAGATTTATATCAAGGAGATTGTGAAGTTGCATGGTGTTCCTTCGAGCATCGTATCAGATAGAGATCCAAGATTTACTTCTAGATTTTGGAAAAGTTTGCAAGAGGCTTTGGGATCGAAGTTGAGATTGAGTTCGGCGTATCATCCACAAACAGATGGTCAGTCGGAGAGGACAATTCAGTCGCTAGAGGATTTGTGTTCTTGAGCAAGGAGGAACTTGGGATAGTCATCTTCCGTTGATCGAGTTCACATACAATAATAGTTATCATTCTAGTATTGGAATGGCACCTTTCGAGGCTTTATATGGTCGGAGATGCAGAACTCCGTTGTGCTGGTTCGAGTCAGGTGAAAGAGTGGTCTTAGGACCGGAGATTGTTCAGCAGACTATGTTGGAACAAAATGTGTTTCACAATGAACCTTATTGAGTTTTGATGATAACAAGGTATTAAAAATTGTCAATTGGTTATTACTAATAATTGTTCAAGTGTACAGGACCAAAGGCTACTCAAGTTATTTCAATAGGTCTTGGAAGAACAATGGAAAGAAAAAGAAATTCTAAGCATCTGAAGAAAACTGCTCCTGAAGCTGAAGTGCTTCTGAAGTGATGACGTCATCAGAAGCAGAAGGTCATCAGAAGCAAAGGTTTTCATCAGAAGCAATATCTTCACCAGAAGCTATGTTTGATCCTTTAAACAAACGGAAGATTCAAAGTAGCTGATTCTCAATTCAGTCTTATCCAAGAAGAACGAAGAATTGAAAGGGAGGTATCAACGGATATATGGATAGCACTGAGCACTTGTCTCTCGTTAATAGAGTTGACAAAGTACAAGTGTACAACCACTACCTCCACTACTCTGCTTTCTGTCTACGCTACAAGACAAGACAACAGCCATGCCTGCAGAATTTGTACCTTCAAGATGGGAATGAATTTGAAGCTTATTCTTCAAAGGACTACACCCAAATCAGGCAAAGGATTACTGGTGGATGATCAAAGGATTTCAAACGACTCTTTAGACGTGCTGATTATCTCAACGTCTCTTTCACACCTCTATATAAAGGAGTGAAGACTTGAAGATAAGATATAGAGATATACAAGTTCAAAAGCGCCAAAACTCTGTCAAGTTGATTCTACAAAGCACACTGAATTTCTGCACTGATTTGATACATCTTAGAAATTCAAAAGTCTAGAGTCTTAATTGTATTGTATTGTGAACACCACTGATTGTATATCAAGTGTTCAAGTCAAACTTAATTCATTGTATTTTTGTTTGATCAGAAGCCTCTTGCCTGCGTGCTTGAGCATTAGAAGACTCTTGCTTAGTGCTTGAGCATTGGAAGACTCTTGCGTGTGTGCTTGAGCATTTTTGAGAAGTCTCATACTTAGAGAGTATTGAGCATTTGTAATCTTTGTGATTATAGTGAAATCTCCTTGGAAGTGCAAGGGGGACTGGACTACTTCCGATTTGTGGAAGGAACCAGGATAACTGCTTGTGTCTTTGTCTTTCTTTTCTCTGCTCTGTTCTTTTCCGCTGCAATCTGATTCTGATCACTTCATCAGAAGCACTCACAAACTGCTTCTGAAGTTTTATCAGAAGAAGTATTTTTTTTTGAGAGAAAAAGAAAACACAATTCAACCCCCCTTCTTGTGTTTTTCACACCTTCAGACTACTAAGAAAGTTCAGATGATTCAAGAGAAAATGAAAGCGTCGCAGAGTCGACAAAAGAGTTATCACGATAAACGTAGAAAAGATCTTGAGTTTTAGGAAGGAGACCACGTATTTTTGAGAGTCACTCCTCGCGAGCACTTCCAGCTTTTAGTGTCTTGAGTGTTTGTGCGATCTGTGTCGCACGTTTGGATCAAGAGTGAACCCCCTTATGATAATGAGACCTAATGATGACGTTTAATGCAGTCTGTAAAGCTGTTTAAGATATGTTCAAATTTAATTGAGTATGATTAATGTATTGTGCAATTATGTAAGATATGAAGGTTTAACTATGATACAATTGATGTGCTATTGATATAATGATATCATCCTGTTATGTGACTTGTTTATGCTGCTGCTGTTATTTAACTAAGTGCATAGTGTATTTATATGATGAAATGATGACGTTTAGCTCCAAATTATTGGATGCATGTTGATATGTTGATTACGGTGATTTGTTCATAAGAGTCCATGCATAGCATTTCATTGAGCTTAGTCCTCACCACGATTATTAGGAGCTTTGTCCTCCGCACGATTTATAGGAGCCTTGTCCTCTGCACGATTAAAGTATATTAATACTTATGATGACGATTGGTACCACATGCATATAAGGAGTCTAAGAGCATTGTCACATTATCATGTCCATGATGCTATGTTGTTGATGACGATTGAATATGTGAATACGTGATACTTGTCATCTGAATATGCAAAGTTATTTAAGAATGATTATGATGTTAATGTTAATTATGATTCGAATTACTTTGATTAACATTATTTTGTTATGAAATCTCACCCCTTCTGCTTGAAAACGTTGCCATTCGTATGAGTAACTTGCAGGTGATCATGTTTAGTGTGCAGTTGCCGTCGTGAGTGGCCTTGCCTTCACTGTGTCGTCTAGGTCTCTCTGATACGTAATGGGATGGGGTTATTTGCATACTTCATTCTCTTACGTGACTATCATGCCTATGTTTTATGACGTTGAACAATTATGATGTTTTGTGAAGTTGATTTAACTCATTTGAGATATTTTGATGGAGCCTACGTGCCAAACTGATTTATGGATTACGAACTAAATTCCGCTGCAACGTTTGAAATATTTGTTAAATTTAAATTGTTATTTAACTAATTTTGGACTATGTTTTGTATGTGATATCCCGTTTATGCTGAATACTCTGATAAAATGTTTAGAAATTTTTATATTGGGAAAACGGGGTGTTACAATTGGTATCAGAGCAGGTTGGTCCGTCCGGTCAATTAGAAGAGTCGTGTCGAGTCTTAGTAATATTTATATTACTATCTTATGTTGTTGTTGCTACTTTTGAAGAATATCAGGAATGGCTGGAAGAAACGATGATGCGTTAGCTGCTGCACTACAAGCTGTTGCCTAAGCTGTGGGACAACAACCTAACGCAAATGCTGGTGCGAATGCTGAGAATAGGATGTTGGAGACTTTCATGAAGAAGAACCCTCCAACTTTCAAAGGAAGATATGACCCTGATGGAGCCCAGACGTGGCTTAAAGAGATTGAGAGGATTTTCCGTGTTATGTAGTGCACTGAGGATCAGAAAGTGCAGTTTGATACTCATCAGCTAGCTGAGGAAGTTGATGACTGGTGGGTTGGCCTTCTACCTACCCATGGGCAAGAAGGAGCTGTTGTGACCTGGGCTGTGTTCAGGAGAGAGTTCCTGAGAAGATACTTTCCGGAAGATGTTCGTGGGAAGAAGGCGATTGAATTCCTTGAGATGAAGCAAGGAAACATGTCTGTGACTGAGTATGCTGCCAAGTTTGTTGAGTTGGCGAAGTTTTACCCGCACTATACTGCTGAGAATGTTGAGTTCTCGAGATGCATCAAGTTCGAGAATGGTTGAAGGCCCGACATCAAGAGGGCGATTGGATACCAACAGATTAGAGTTTTTCCGGATTTGGTCAATAGCTGCAGGATCTATGAAGAGGATACCAAGGCTCACTACAAGATAGTGAACGAGAGGAAGAGCAAGGGACAGCAGAGTCGTCCTAAGCCGTACAGTGCCCCTGAAGATGGTCGATGATAGGCGGCCTAAGAAGAAGGATGCTACTGAGATTGTGTGTTTCAATTGTGGTGGGAAAGGCCACAAAAGCAACGTCTGCCCTGAGGAAATCAAGAAGTGTGTCCGGTGTCGCAAGAAAGGTCATATTGTAGCTGAATGCAAGCGTACGGACATTGTGTGTTTTAACTGCAATGGAGAGGGTCACATTAGTTCACAGTGTACTCAGCCTAAGAGGGTGCCGACTACTGGTAGGGTCTTTGCTTTGAATGGTACGCAGACGGAGAATGAGGATCGTTTGATCAGAGGTACTTGCTATATTAATAATACTCCTTTAGTTGCTATTATTGATACTGGTGCTACTCATTGCTTTATTGCCTATGATTGTGTTTCTGCTTTGAGTCTTGATTTGTCTGATATGAATGGAGAGATGGTTGTCGAAACTCCAGCTAAGGGTTCGGTGACTACTTCTCTTGTATGTTTGAAATGTCCTTTGTCTATGTTTGGTCGTGATTTTGAAATGGATTTGGTTTGTCTACCTTTGAGCGGTATGGATGTGATTCTGGGTATGAACTGGTTAGAGTACAACCACGTTCTTATTAATTGTTTTAGCAAGTCAGTGCATTTCTCTTCCGTCGAAGAGGAGAGTGGTGCAGAGTTTTTATCTACTAAGCAGCTGAAGCGACTGGAACGCGATGGTATCTTGATGTTTTCGTTGATGGCTTCTTTATCTGTTGAGAATCAAGTAGTGATAGATAAGCTACAAGTGGTGTGTGAATTTCCTGAAGTTTTTCCAGATGAGATTCCTGTGTGCCTCCAGAGAGAGAAGTCGAGATTGATCTTGTTCCTGGAACGAAGCCGGTGTCGATGGCACCTTATCGTATGTCCGCTTCCGAATTATCTGAGTTGAAGAAACAGTTGGAAGATTTGCTTGAGAAGAAATTTGTTAGACCAAGTGTTTCACCTTGGGGAGCGCTGGTTTTGCTAGTAAAGAAGAAAGATGGTAGTATGAGGTTATGTATTGATTATCGACAATTGAACAAGGTAACTATCAAGAATAGGTATCGACTTCCAAGAATTGATGATTTGATGGATCAGTTAGTGGGTGCACGTGTTTTCAGCAAGATTGATTTGAGGTCAGGTTATCACCAGATTAAAGTAAAAGATGAGGATATGCAGAAGACGACTTTCAGAACGCGTTATGGTCACTATGAATATAAAGTTATGCCTTTTGGTGTTACCAATGCACCTGGAGTGTTTATGGAGTATATGAATCGCATCTTCCATGCATTTTTGGATCGGTTCGTAGTTGTATTCATCGATGATATTTTGATTTACTCCAAGACTGAAAAAGAACATGCTGAGCATCTAAAGATTGTCTTGCAAGTGTTGAAAGAGAAGAAACTTTATGCCAAATTGTCTAAGTGTGAGTTCTGGTTGAGAGAAGTGAGTTTCCTTGGCCATGTTATTTCTAGTGATGGTATTGCTGTGGATCCATCTAAAGTTGAAGTGGTATCGCAATGGGAGACTCCTAAGTCTGTTACAGAGATTAGAAGCTTCTTGGGTTTAGCTGGTTACTATAGAAGGTTTATTGAAGGGTTTTCCAAGTTAGCTCTTCCGCTAACGCAGTTGACTTGTAAAGGTAAAACTTTTGTGTGGGACGTCCATTGTGAGAACAGTTTTGGTGAATTGAAGAAGCGTCTGACGACTGCTCTAGTGCTGATTTTACCGAAGTCAGATGAACCTTTTGTGGTGTATTGTGATGCGTCCAAGTTGGGTTTAGGAGGTGTGCTTATGCAAGAAGGTAAAGTGGTAGCTTATGCTTCAAGACAGTTGAGAGTTCACGAGAAGAATTATACTACGCATGATCTTGAGTTGGCAGCCATAGTCTTTGTATTGAAGATATGGAGACATTACTTGTATGGTTCGAGATTTGAGGTGTTTAGTGATCACAAGAGTTTGAAGTATTTGTTCGATCAGAAGGAATTGATTATGAGGCAGCGTAGATGGCTAGAATTGCTGAAAGATTATGACTTTGGTTTGAATTATCATCCAGGTAAAGCTAGTGTTGTTGCAGATGCCTTAAGTAGGAAGACATTGCATATGTCCGCTATGATGGTCAGAGAGTTCGAATTACTTGAACAGTTCAGAGATATGAGTTTGGTTTGCGAATGGTCACCTGAGAGTGTGAAACTAGGTATGCTGAAGATTGATAGTGAATTTCTGAAAAGTATCAAGGAAGCACAGAAAGTTGATGTAAAGTTTGTGGACTTGTTGGTTGCTAGTGATCGGACTGAAGACAATGATTTGAAAATCGATGATCAAGGTGTGGTGAGATTCCGAGGAAGAATTTGTATTCCAGACAATGAAGAGATTAAGAAGATGATTCTTGAAGAGAGTCACAGGAGTAGCTTGAGTATCCATCCGGGAGCTACGAAGATGTATCATGATTTAAAGAAGATTTTCTGGTGGTCTGGTTTGAAACGAGATGTGGCACAGTTTGTGTATTCCTGTCTAGTTTGTCAGAAGTCGAAAGTCGAGCATCAGAAACCTGCCGGAATGATGGTACCTTTAGATGTGCCAGAATGGAAATGGGATAGTATATCAATGGATTTTGTGACGAGTTTGCCGAATACTCCTAGAGGGAACGACGCAATTTGGGTTATTGTTGATAGATTGACGAAATCGGCTCATTTTCTACCGATTAATATTAGTTTCCCTATTGCCCAGTTGGCAGAGATTTATATCAAGGAGATTGTGAAGTTGCATGGTGTTCCTTCGAGCATCGTATCAGATAGAGATCCAAGATTTACTTCTAGATTTTGGAAAAGTTTGCAAGAGGCTTTGGGTTCGAAGTTGAGATTGAGTTCGGCGTATCATCCACAAACAGATGGTCAGTCGGAGAGGACAATTCAGTCGCTGGAGGATTTGTGTTCTTGAGCAAGGAGGAACTTGGGATAGTCATCTTCCGTTGATCGAGTTCACATACAATAATAGTTATCATTCTAGTATTGGAATGGCACCTTTCGAGGCTTTATATGGTCGGAGATGCAGAACTCCGTTGTGCTGGTTCGAGTTAGGTGAAAGAGTGGTCTTAGGACCGGAGATTGTTCAGCAGACTACTGAGAAAGTTCAGATGATTCAAGAGAAAATGAAAGCGTCGCAGAGTCGACAAAAGAGTTATCACGATAAACGTAGAAAAGATCTTGAGTTTTAGGAAGGAGACCACGTATTTTTGAGAGTCACTCCTATGACTGGTGTAGGACGTGCCTTGAAGTCAAAGAAGTTGACCCCGAAGTTCATTGGTCCGTATCAGATATTGGAAAGAGTTGGAAGGGTGGCTTACCGAGTGGGTTTACCACCTCATCTTTCGAATTTGCACAACGTTTTCCATGTGTCGCAACTTCGGAAGTATGTTCCGGATCCATCTCATGAAATCTAGAGTGACGATGTACAAGTTAGAGACAACCTTACGGTAGAGACTTTACCGGTGAGGATTGATGATCGTAAAGTGAAGACGTTGAGAGGCAAGGAGATACCTCTCGTGAGATTCGTTTGGACGGGAACGACTGGTGAGAGCTTGACGTGGGAGCTTGAGAGTAAGATGCTAGAGTCTTATCCAGAGTTATTTGCTTGAGGTAAATTTTCGAGGACGAAAATCTTTTAATTGGGGGAGAGTTGTAACGCCCACTTTTGTTAATTGCTTATTTAATCGAGTTTAGGCGATTATAATATATTTATATAATATATGCATGATTTTGATATGATTTGAATGATTTACGACTATATTGATGGTTTGGTTGATATTGTGATAAGTTATGAGTTTTGGAAGATTTGATAAGATTAAGGGATTTATTTTATTGTTAAATAAAATAAAGATTTGAAAATAATATAAAATATTTAGTTGAGGGCTGTTTTGATATTTTAGATAGTTTTGGGGGAGAAAGTGAGATAAGATAAGTAATTAAGCGGAGATATAAAGAGTTAGACCTAGTTTTAGAAAAAACATTGTTGTACGTACGTTTTTGGAGAAAAAGGGAGAAAAAGCCAAGGGAAGAGAAACCAAGAGCGAGAGCTGCGATTTTCTGTAATTCAAGGTAAGGGTGAGACTAATAACTCTGTATTGTTAATTGAATGTAATTCTGATGATTAGTTAGCAAGAATTAGGATTGAATTGGAGAAAACGAAAACTAGGTCAAATCCCTAAAATTGATGATTAAACGGTAGGAATTGATTAAATTGGTGTAGAAAGTGTTCCTGGACCTTAGCGACATTCATCGCTCGCCACGGCGAGCTATGAACCTCGCCTCGCGGGTGATGATCTTCATCACTCGCCACGCGAGCTTTTCCCTTCGCCTCGCGAGTTCTTTTGGTATCGCTCGCCATCACGAGCAACCTTACTCGCCATAGCGAGCTAAGGCAGAGAGCATGTTAGATTTTGTGTTTCGACCTTTTTAGTTAGACCTTAAGTGCCATTGAGTGCCTGAACGTACCTAGTAATGATTAGGGATGAATGTAGGACAAGATTGGACCCAGAACAACTTTAGTTTGGGAATTGTTTGGTACTCGCCACGGCGAGTAAGAACTCTCGCCTCGCGAGCACTTCCAGCTTTGAGTGTCTTGAGTGTTTGTGCGATATGTGTCGCACGTTTGGATCAAGAGTGAACCCCCTTATGATAATGAGACCTAATGATGACGTTTAATGCAGTCTGTAAAGCTGTTTAAGATATGTTGAAATTTAATTGAGTATGATTAATGTATTGTGCAATTATGTAAGATATGAAGGTTTAACTATGATACAATTGATGTGCTATTGATATAATGATATCATCTTGTTATGTGACTTGTTTATGCTGCTGCTGTTATTTAACTAAGTGCATAGTGTATTTATATGATGAAATGATGACGTTTAGCTCCAAATTATTGGATGCATGTTGATATGTTGATTACGGTGATTTGTTCATAAGAGTCCATGCATAACATTTCATTGAGCTTAGTCCTCACCACGATTATTAGGAGCTTTGTCCTCCGCACGATTTATAGGAGCCTTGTCCTCCGCACGATTAAAGTATATTAATACTTATGATGACGATTGGTACCACATGCATATAAGGAGTCTAAGAGCATTGTCACATTATCATGTCCATGATGCTATGTTGTTGATGACGATTGAATATGTGAATACGTGATACTTGTCATCTGAATATGCAAAGTTATTTAAGAATGATTATGATGTTAATGTTAATTATGATTCGAATTACTTTGATTAACATTATTTTGTTATGAAATCTCACCCCTTCTGCTTTAAAATGTTGCCCTTCGTATGGGTAACTTGCAGGTGATCGTGCTTAGTGTGCAGTTGCCGTCGTGAGTGGCCTTGCCTTCACTGTGTCGTCTAGGTCGCTCTGATACGTAACGGGATGGGGTTATTTGCATGCTTCATTCTCTTACATGACTATCATGCCTATGTTTTATGGCGTTGAACAATTATGATGTTTTGTGAAGTTGATTTAACTCATTTGAGATATTTTGATGGAGCCTACGTGCCAAACTGATTTATGGATTACGAACTAAATTCCGCTGCAACGTTTGAAATATTTGTTAAAGTTAAATTGTTATTTAACTAATTTTGGACTATGTTTTGTATGTGATATCCCGTTTATGCTGAATACTCTGATAAAATGTTTAGAAATTTTTATATTGGGAAAACAGGGTGTTACAATAACTGCAAGAGACCTTCTATTGCTCAAGCACAACTACAAGAGACTTCTGAATTCAAACAAAATTACAAGAAAAATGGTTGAGGTTGAATACTTGATATACAATCAGTGGTGTTCACAATACACATCAGATGCTAACTCTAAAGACTCTAGAATTTCTAAGTTATAAGCTTTGATAAGAAATTATAAGAGAACTTTGAATGCAGAACAATTTCAGCAGAGTTTTGGCACTTTTAATTCTTGGTATTGTTCTTCTTAAACTCTGAGTCTTCACTCCTTTATATAGAGGTGTGAGAGAGACGTTGAATTGCCAGCACATTCAAAATAGAGTCGTTTGAAGCTTTTGATCAATCACCAACGATCCTTTGCTTGATATGGTTATTGTCCAATGAAGGATCAGTTTAAAATGCATTCCCATAGTGAAGGAACATCATTGCAGGTAGAGCTGTTTTTCTTGTCTTGTAGCAGAGACAAAAACATAGTAGTGGAGGTAGTGGTTGTACACTTCATATAAATGTACTTTGTCAACGCTCTTTGAAGAATAAGCATCAAATGCCTTCAAATCCTTTCAAAATAGTTGTTGCTTTACTTTTCCAGTCTTCTGCAATCTTTAGACGAGTTTGAATCCATTAAACAACTTTTGAATCTTTAAATTGCATCTTCTGATGAACAGCAGCAGCTTCTGGTGATTCTCAGCTTCTGATAAACTTGCTTCTGATGACCTTGCTTCTGATGTCATCACTTCAGGAGCACTTTGTCTTCATGAGCGCTTTATCTTCAGGAGCAGTTTTCTTCAAACGCTTTAAGCTTCCCTTTTTGTTGATTCCTTTGCTCTTTATTGTTCTTCCAAGACCTTTTTAAAATATCAAATTTTGTCTATTAGCATATCCAATTGACAATTTTTAATACCTTGTTATCATCAAAACTCTTAAGGGTTAATGATAAACACATTTTGTTCCAACAATCTCCCCTTTTTCGATGATGACAAACAATAGTGTTTAAAATGTTCAATTGTTGTTAATCTAATTAACATGTTGACTATAAGGGTATGAGGTTTGTAAGCTCCCCCTGAGTCCAATAGTAGTTTGAGGTGAGCTTTGTAAGCTCCCCCTGAGTTCTATCCATGTTAATTAAATTCATCATTTTAAAACGAAATAACACTCAGAATAATCTCACATTAAAACAAGGTCTTATTAATTTAAGGTGTTGAGATTAAATTAATGGGGCTCAGAGCCTATAAAAATACTATACATCTACTCCTCCTTTTGTCATCAACAAAAAGTATAAAATAAAGACAAAAAGAAAGAGAAGAGAAAATAGTGAGAAATTTTGCAATTAAATACATTCAGACACAATATAACAGAGCGAACAATGTATAAAACACAGCATACAAAGGATTCAGAAGCACTCAATAAACATTCAGAGTAATTTAGAAGAGATTAAAACAAATGAAAAAGTGCAGAAACAACTTTAAGAGATAAATCTAAACAAGCTTAAATAGGTGTGCAACTAAGGTTAGGCTTGTCTTTGAATCATATTCATCATCTGTTGCATCATTCTCTAAGTTTCATCTGCCTTTCTGTTCATTTCTTGCTTAAATTCTTCATTACTCAACATAAACAACTTAATAAATTCCATTATAGATGGTCCATCAACATAAAATCATAGAAATACGTAACACATGGAAAAAAATCAAGATCCCCATCCCGTTACGTATCAGAGCGACCATAAGACAACGCGTGAGAGAGTCAACTCACTTCAACAGCTATTCCTGGTTATTTGCACGTTACCCATGTATAGGCAACATTCAAACAAAAGGGGTGAGATTTCACATTCAACAATAATAAGCATATAATTCATCAACATAATTTAACAACATAAACAACGGCAAATAGTGACATTAATACTTCACATAGTTCTTCCTTAACAACTCATTGATAAATGACAACTTAACACCAACGACAATGCGACAACAACAACATCGACTCGACAATGCAACTTCAACGACTTAATCATGCATGTGGTACTAATCAGGGCATCAAGCCCCCAACATGTAGAGCGCAAAAGGGCTCACAGGGCATCAAGCCCCCAACATATAGAGCTCAAAAGGGCTTACAGGGCATCAAGCCCCCAACATATAGAGCACAAAAGGGCTCATAGGGCATCAAGCCCTCATCTTTAATGGGTATGCATGGACTCAGCAACCAACAACTTTAACGACTTAGACAACTTCAACAACTTAGAACATCAACTTACAACTTAGCGACTTTGATAATAACTTGCAACATAACAACATTAACAACAACAACCTGAATGATATGAACAACAATATTTCTATATCATATATTATTCACATAATATATGTATCTCAAATTATCCAACAACATTCTTCATATTAATTCAGATTCACTGAAAGACAATACATTTGTAAACGACTTTCATTCCTACCCCAAAGACCAACTCAGAACGTCACGTGCGACAAAGATCGCAAGAACACTAAACAAGGCTGACTGCCACTGAACAACTCGCGAGGCGAGCTACTCTACTCGCTATGATGAGGTCAACAAAAAGGCTTCTCGCTATGGCGAACAAGTTACTCATAGTGGCGAGCTAAAATTGATGGCTCTCGGGAGTTTGACATTTTTTCACTCAAAAATCCCATTTTTAACTTCCATATGCCCAAATTTAATTCGAAAACTTGCCTAATCATTTCTATACATGTTAAGGCACTCAAAACCATATAAAACTTGACCCAAAACGTTAATTTACAAAATCATGTTTTTCTCACTAGGTACTCGCTATGGCGAGCGATTTACTCGCAATGGCGAGCGATGAATATCATCCCTCGCGAGGCGAGAAGGGTTACTCGCTACGGGCAGAACACTGTTTTCAGCAAAATTTCCCAAATTCTCTCTAACCCTAAAATTATTCTAATCATTGTACTATGAATACTCTAAGGTTTGTACACAGTTTCTACATCAATTCAACAGATTTCTACCATTTAATCAACCAATTACAACTTCTAACCCTAATTCCTAAATTCCCAAAACTACAACCTACAACTTGTTAAATTCAATTTTCAGAATAATACACTTAGAATTATTGAAGGTTAGTCCCACCCTTACCTTGGATTGATCGATTGCAAGGTTCTACAGACTTTCTCTTCTCCGACTCTTCTGTTCTATTGGTTTCTCCCAAAAACTGCTTTCACGTATTTTATTTTATTTTATTTTTCTAATTCTGACTCTTCCTTATTTATATATCCTTAACCTACTTTACCTTATTTCCACTTAATCCCCTAAACTCTTCTAATTTCCAAAACAACCCCTCAACTTATATTATTCTATTTTTAAATCATATTCTATTAATAAGATAAAGCCACATAACAACATATTAACATAACAACTTTTCACATAATCAATTAGGTCATATAATTAGACTCCAAATTCAACAAACTAATTAAATAAATAAATAGGGCGTTACAACTCTCCCCAACTTATAAAATTTTTGTCCTCGAAAATGCACCTCATGCAAACGACTCTGGATAAGACTCTAGCATCTTACTTTCCAGCTCCCACGTTAAACTCTCACCAGTCGCTCCTTCCTAAACGACCTTCACAAGAGGTATCTCCTTGCCTCTCAACGTCTTCACTTCACGACCTTCAATTCTCACTGGTAAAATCTCAACCGTGAGGTTATCTCTAACTTGCACATTGTAACGCCGTAGTCGCTATTTTATTTATTGTTGATTTATTTATAGTCTTTTTATATAATTTTAAATAATATTTGTTGATTATGTGGTGTGTTATATTTTATTATATGATTTATTTAATTTGATAATTAATTAGATCAGGTGAGAATTAATATTATTTTGGAGTTTGGGGATTTAATTAGAATTAATAGAATTTAGAGGGAGTTAAGTGAAATAAAAGGGAGTTAATATTTTGGGAGTTAGGAAAGAAAGAGTCAGAAACGTTTTTACGTACAACAAGAGCTTTTGGGAGAAAAAGGGAGAAGAGCCAAGAGAGAAAGATTCTGGATTTTGTAGAGCTTTGATTCGAAAATTAAGGTAAGGCTGAGGCTAACTCTCAATGATTGTATTATATAATTTCTGAAAATTGACTTAATATGAATTGTTCTTGAAAATAAAAATTGGGAATTAGGGTTCTATACTGATTTCGAAAGAAATGAGTAAGGATCATGTTAATTGTGCTGAGAATTCGTATTCAGATTAATTTATAATGTTGCTGTAATCAGAATTTGGAGAGGTTAGGATTGTTGGAGAAAATTTCAGAGATTTTGCAAGATTTTAAGAATGAGTTGAATTGTTGTTGTTGATGCATGTTTTGTGTTCCTTTAGATGCCTTATTATATATAGAACCTGTAAACATTTTATGGAAAACGTTTTGGGTGATCAGGGGATTAAAATTGGGTTTTGGAATGAGAAAGGGTTTGAAACCCGTAAGTTTTTGCACTGCCCAGATGAATGGTCGCTTAAGCGAACGTCCCGTCGCTTAAGCGAGCATTCAAGTAAGCGACCGAGAATTTCTATAGCCAGTTCGCTTAAGCGAACCATGAGCGAACCCGAAAGCGAAAAATTAATTCCTCTCTGTCAGAAGTTCACTTAAGCGAACCGTGAGCGAGCCAGTAGCGAGCGGAACCCCAACTCTCTGTCAGCCGGTCGCTTAAGCGAGCCAGCCTTCGCTTAAGCGAACAAGGTCTTAGTCAGCCACTTTTTGGATGTCGTTTCGTGCACTAGGGAATCCTTTTGAGCATTTTAAAATGTTTCTTTCCACTGGTATAACCTTTGTAAATGCACTAATTCCTAATGAAACACATGGGTAATCGAATTGGTTGAATTTAGTGAGTTTTGGATATGATTGAGTATGAAACCAAGTGAACATATACTATGTTGATGAATCTTGTTGTTAGGAGTCGTTGTGTCATAGTTGACTAAGTGGTGGAGTATGTCATAATTAATTATGCACATTCGTTGTTGTTGTCGCTGTTGTTGAGTTGTATGTAGATATACACAAGTGGAGTCTGTTACATATACATAAAGTGGTGAGGGCTCATGCTCTGGAACGCCTTGTCGTTCAAAGCGGGAGGACTCATGTCCTGGAACACTCTGTTGTTCAAAGCGGTGAGGGCTTATGCCCTGATGAATGCTTTAACCATTCAATATCCGGTGAGGACTTTTGTCCTGTAAATTGGCACCAAAACAACTTCTTCAAATCATGATACATTTTTGTAGCTCCCGGATGAATACTCAAGCTACTTTTGTGACTCTCTTCCAGAATCATCTTCTTTATCTCTTCATCGTCTAGAATACAAATTCTACCTCGAAACCTCAATACACCATGATCATCGATTTTAAAATCACTGTCTTCAGTCTGATTACTAGCAACCAACAAGGCCACAAACTTGACATCAACTTTTTGTGCTTCTTTAATACTTTTCAAGTAACTCGAACTCCTTAACTGTAACGCCTGTTTTGAATTATTTAATTATTTAATTGAGTCTAGAAGTTATTAAGATGAGTTTATAATATATTTATATAATATATGTGTGATTTATATGATTTATATGATTGAGGTGGTTTTATGTGATTTTATGAAGAGTTGTGACTTATTTTATTATTTAATAAAATAAGATTGGAAAATAAAATAAATATTGAGTTTAGGGGTTGTTTTGAGATTTTAGAGAGTTTTGGGGGAGAAAGAGAAATAAGATAAGATAATTGGAGGAGATATAAATAGGGAAACCTAGTTTAGAAAAAAAATAACGTACGTATGATCAGTTTTGGAAAAAGGAAGAAAAAGCCAAGAGAAGGGAGAACCACCAAGAAGGGCTGCGATTTTGATCTATAAGGTAAGGGTGAGACTAACTTTGCAATTCTATTAAGTCTGTGAATCAACGGTTACATTTAACATTAATTAGGTTGAGTTTAAAAATTGTCCCTAGACCTTAGATAATGATTATGATGAATTCTGGAATCAAGATTAGGCTTAAAACCATGAGAGTTGATGATTTTTCATAAAAACTGCACTTCTGCCCGTAGCGACATTCATCGCTCGCCTTCCAAGCCATGATCCTCGCCACGACGAGTGATGAACTTCATCACTCGCCTCGCGAGTTGCACGTCGCAGCTCGCCATAGCGAACAGATGATCTCGCCTAGCAAGCTTGACCAGAGAGCATGCAAGATTTCATGATTTCGACTTTTGAGTTGATCCTTAGATACTTTTGAGTGCCTGAATATGTCTAATAATGATTAGGAAAGAATGTAGAATGAGATTGAACCTAGAAAGACTTAGAATGAAAACTTTTGAGAATCTGATTGAACTCGCCATGGCGAGCAGAGGCTCTCGCCTCGCGAGTACTTGTGTTACAGAATGCCTTGTTTAGGTTAAATGCGATCTTTGTCGCACAAGTTGATATGAGTTGATCTTAGAGGTTAGAAACTAAGTTGTTTATCTTGCTGTTATTGTTCCAATAAGACTGATGCATATGAATTAATGTTGCTTATAATGTTATATAATTGTATATACATTACATGACTTATGTTTGATATTTGAGTTGTTGATTTACATTCGATATTATTATATCATGATGGTTTGCATACTGCCTATGTTGCTGATTGTTAATTAACTAAGCTGCATGAGTCGGTCTAAGTCGTTGAAGATGATGATGTTTCCAAATTATTGGATTATATAAGAGTTTGTCGAATTAAGATGTTTAAGAGGTCGAATCCATGCATTAGCATTTCATTGTTGGGGGCTTGATGCCCAGGAGCTTTGTACTCAACACGTTGGAGCTTTAGCTCAATTAGCGATGGGGGCTTGATGCCCTGGAAGTATATTAATACTCAAATAGCGATGGGGCTTGATGCCCTGTATTGGTACCACATGCATATAAGAGGTCTAAGTTGCATAGTTGCATTGTTGAGTTAGAAATGATAAGTTGTGAGGTTATAATTCTTTATATGAATTGTTAACGAAGTGAATTATGATATATTATTATATATGATGAATATTAAGATGTTTATATGTTGTTAAATATAATTGTTGAATTATGTGCTTAATATTATTGTTTTGTGAAATCTCACCCCTTCTGCTTGGAAATGTTGCTCTTCGTATGAGTAACTTGCACATGATCAAGATTAAGTAGCTGGAGTTGCTGTCGTGAGTGGTTATCCCGCACTGTGTCCTTTAGGTGCTCTGATACGTAACGGGATGGGATCTTTTGTGGCAATTTCTTGTTCCTTTACGTATTTGATTTATGAATAAGTTGTTTAACTGAATTTGTGAGATATTTTTATGAGGCCTGCGTGCCCAGACTTTTTATGATGTTGAATTAAATCCGGTGCTATATATTTTGTTGATGAAGGATAAATTATTATTTATCTATTTAAGATTTTTAAGAAGTGTGATATCCCGTTATATGTTGTTTACTCTGATAAATGTTTATGAAATTTTTAAGTTGGGAAAACGGGGTGTTACAATTAATATCAGAGCAGGTCGGTCCGTCCGACCAATTAGAAGAGTCGTGTCGAGTTTTAGTAATAGTTATATTACTATCTTATGTTGTTGTTGCTTGATGTGTAGAAACTAAGAGATGGCTGGAAGAAACGATGCTGCGATTGTTGCTGCACTAGAAGCTGTAGCTCAAGCTGTTGGACATCAGCCTGCTGCGAATGCTGGTGCAAGTGCTAAAGCGAGGATGATAGAGACCTTTCTGAGGAATCATCCCCCTACTTTCAAGGGAAAATATGACCCTGATGGAGCCCAGACGTGGCTCAAGGAGATTGAAAGAGTTTTCCGTGTTATGCAATGCACTGAAGTTCAAAAGGTGCGATTTGGTACACATCAGCTTGCTGAGGAAGCTGATGATTGGTGGGTTAGTCTTCTTCCTACCTTAGAGCAAGATGGTGCTGTGGTTACTTGGGCTGTGTTTAGGAGGGAGTTCCTAAACAGATATTTTTCGGAAGATGTTTGCGGGAAGAAAGAGATCGAGTTCCTTGAGCTGAAGCAAGGAAACATGTCTGTGACTAAGTATGCTGCCAAGTTTGTAGAATTGGCAAAGTTTTATCTGCACTACACTCTAGAGACTACTGAGTTTTCAAAGTGCATCAAATTTGAGAACGGTTTGCGTGCTGAGATAAAGAGAGCAATTGGTTATCAGAAGATTCTAGTTTTCTCTGAGCTGGTGAGCAGTTGTAGGATTTGTGAGGAGGATACCAAGGGTCATTACAAGATTGTGAATGAGCGGAAGACTAAGGGTCAGCAGAGTCGCCCTAAGCCTTACAGTGTCCCTGCTGATAAGGGCAAACAGAGAATGGTCGATGATAGGCGGCCTAAGAAGAAGGATGCTCCTGCAGAGATTGTCTGTTTTACTTGTGCTGAGAAGGGCCACAAGAGCAATGCTTGTCCCGTGGATGTTAAGAGGTGCTTTCGATGTGGAAAGAAGGGTCATGCACTAGCTGAGTACAAACATGATGATATTGTGTGCTTCAATTGCAATGAAGAAGGTCACATTGGTTCACAGTACAAGAAGCCTAAGAAGACGCCGGCTACTAGTAGAGTTTTTGCTCTGACTGGTACACAGACAGAGAACGAGGATCGCTTGATCAGAGGTACTTGCTATATTGATAATACACCTTTAGTTGCTATTATTGATACTGGTGCTACGCATTGTTTTATTGCTTTTGATTGTGTTACTAAGTTGGGTCTTGCTATGTCTGATATGAGTGGAGAAATGGTTGTCGAAACTCCAGCTAAGGGTTCGGTGACTACTTCTCTTGTGTGTTTAAGATGTCCTTTATCTATGTTTGATCGTGATTTTGAGATTGATTTGGTTTGTCTACCTTTGAGTGGTATGGATGTAATTCTTGGTATGAACTGGTTAGAGTACAACCATGTTCACATTAATTGTTTTAGTAAGACAGTGTATTTCTCTTCTGCTGAAGAGGAAAGTGGCGCGGAGTTTCTGTCTACTAAGCAGCTGAAGCAGTTAGAACGTGACGGTATTTTGATGTTTTCTTTGATGGCTTCCTTATCTATTGAGAATCAAGCAGTGATTGATAAACTACAAGTGGTATGCAATTTTCCAGAAGTATTTCCTGATGAAGTTCTTGATGTGCCTCTAGAGAGAGAAGTTGAATTTTCGATTGATCTTGTTCCTGGTATGAAGCCTTTGTCTTTGACACCTAATCGTTTGTCAGCTTCTGAGTTGGCCGAGTTGAAGAAACAATTAGAAGATTTACTTGAGAAAAAGTTTGTTAGACCAAGTGTTTCGCCTTGGGGAGCGCCGGTTTTGTTAGTGAAGAAGAAAGATGGTAGCATGAGATTGTGCATTGATTATTGTAACACCCCGTTTTCGCAACATAAAAATTTCTTAACAAATATCAGAGTAAACATCACAAACGGGATATCAAATTTCACATAATCGTAAATAGTTAAACAACAATTTAACTTTCAACAAAAATACTTCAATCATCGCAGCGGAATTAGTTAATCAATCATAAATAAGTTTGGCACGCAGGCCTCATCAAAACATCTCAATAAATTTAGTTAAATAGTCATAATCATAAAACATGGTCAAATACGTAAAGGAAATGAAGCATGCAATCATAAACCCCATCCTGTTACGTATCAGAGCAGCTAAGGACACGGTGAGGGATAACCACTCACGACAGCAAAGCAACTGCAGCCTATTCTCGATCACCTGCAAGTTACTCATACAAAGAGCAACATTTCCAAGCAGAAGGGGTGAGATTTCACAATTCAATAATATTAATCAATATAATTCAAGAATCATAAACATCATTGCAACATAGATAATAATATATCATTAAAGCATCTTAAATTCCATAGCATCTTAACATCTTTCATCATTGACTCGACCATGCGACTATGCAACTTAGACCTCTTATATGCATGTGGTACCAATTCAGGGTATGAGCCCCCATCGCTATTTGAGTATTAATATACTTCCAGGGCATAAGCCCCCATCGCTATTTGAGCTAAAGCTCCATCGTGGTGAGTACAAAGCTCCAGGGCATGAGCCCCCAACAAATGTATGCTAATGCATGGACTCGATCTCTTACACATCACAATCATCATCTCTTATTTATCCAATAATTTGGAAGTTCAACATCATCTTATTCATCTTAGAACGACTCATGCAGCTTGGTTAAATAACATTAGCAACATAAGCAGTATGCAACAGCAACATGATATAACGATATCAAATAAAAGCAAGCAACATCTCAATCATTCATTCATAATTCAAGTAATGCAATTAAACATTTTATCTCATTATATTCAACATTAACATCTCAAAACAACTTCACAGTTTGCAATTAGCTTCTTATATAGGTTTCATACTACCCAAGGGTCCATCTCTAAACAATTCATGCGACACAGATCGCGTTTTCCTCACTTGCACTCAGTTCTGGAAGTGCTCGCGAGGCGAGAGCATCTGCTCGCCATGGCGAGTACAAGCCAGATTCCCAACAAAAGTTGTTCTAGGTTAAACCAGGTTCAATCTCATTCTAAGTTATCATCTAATCTTTATTAAGCATCTTCAGGCACTCAAAAGCATCTAAGGTTCAACTCAAAAGTACGAAATCATGGTTGCTCTCTGGTCAAGCTCGCTAGGCGAGTTTAGCTGTTCGCTATGGCGAGCTGCAACGTGCAACTCGCGAGGCGAGGGGAAATGGTTTGCGAGGGCGAGCGATGAATATAGGCTCGGGCAGAAGTGCAGTTTTCACGAAAATTCATCTTTTCTCATGGTTTTAAGCCTAACATTGATTCCAGAATTCATCGTACACATTAACTAAGGTCTAGGAACAGTTTCTACAATAATCTAACAACTTATCATCATTGGATCATCAATTTCATCTATTAACCCTAATTTCATAAACTTCTTAATTCAATCCTAACTTGTTAATTTGATCATCAGAATTACATGGATTAATAAAACTGAATCGTTAGTCTCACCCTTCCCTTAATTGAAGAAATCGCAGCTTTCCTAGGTGTTCTCCCTTCTCTTGGCTTTTTCTCCTTTTTCTCCAAAACAGTCGTACGTGCAATTGTTTCTAAAACCTAGGTCTTCCCCTATTTATAACTCCTTCTCCCAACTTATCTTATTTCACTTTCTCCCCCAAAACTCTCTAAAATCTTAAAACAGCCCCTAACTAAATATTTTATTTTATTTTCAAATCTTATTTTATTAAATAACAAAATAAGTCATAACTTCTCATAAATCACATAAATCATCTAAAATCATCGTAAATCATCTAAATCATCATAAATCACACATATATTATATAAATATAATATAACTCGTCTAGACTCAATTAAATAATTAATTAATTAAAAGTGGGCGTTACAATTATCGTCAGTTGAACAAAGTAACAATAAAGAATAGGTATCCACTTCCGAGAATTGATGATTTGGTGGATCAGTTAGTGGGTGCAAGTGTTTTTAGCAAGATAGATTTGAGATCGGGTTATCACCAGATTAAAGTGAAAGATGAAGATATGCAGAAGACAAGTTTCAGAACGTGTTATGGACATAATGAGTATAAGGTGATGCCGTTCGGTGTTACAAATGCACCTGGAGTATTTATGGAGTACATGAATCGCATCATTCATGCATTTTTGGATCGGTTCGTAGTTGTTTTTATCGATGATATTTTGATTTACTCCAAGACTGAAGAAGAACATGCTGAGCATTTGAAGGTGGTTTTGTAAGTGTTGAAAGAGAAGAAGCTTTATGCGAAATTGTCTAAGTGTGAATTCTGGTTGAAAGAAGTGAGCTTTTTTGGACATGTTATTTCTTGTAGTGGTATTGCAGTAGATCCGTCTAAAGTTGATGCGGTATCGCAATGGGAGACTCCTATGTCGGTTACTGAGATTAAAAGCTTTTTGGGATTGGCTGGTTATTACAGAAGATTTATAGAAGGATTTTCCAAGTTAGCACTTCCGCTAACGCATTTGACTTGTAAAGGTAAAGCCTTTGTGTGGGATGTTCAACGTGAGAACAGTTTTGGTGAATTGAAGAAGCGGTTGACGACAACTCCGGTTTTGATTTTTTCCAAAGTCAGATGAACCTTCTGTAGTTTATTGTGATGCGTCCAAGCTGGGTTTAGGTGGTGTGCTTATGCAAGATGGAAAAGTAGTAGCTTATGCTTCAAGACAATTGAGAATTCATGAGAAGAATTACCCTACCCGCGATTTGGAGTTCGCTGCTGTGGTCTTTGTATTGAAGATATGGAGACATTATTTGTATGGTTCGAGATTTGAGGTGTTTAGTGATCATAAGAGTTTGAAGTATCTGTTCGATCAGAAGGAATTGAATATGAGGCACCGTGAATGGCTTGAATTGCTAAAAGATTATGATTTTGAGTTGAGCTATCATCCAGGTAAAGCTAATGTTGTTGCAGATGCTTTGAGTAGGAAGACTTTGCACATGTCTGCCATGAAAGTAAAGGAGTTCGAGTTGCTTGAACAGTTCAGAGATTTGAGTTTAGTTTGTGAAATTTTATCTGAATGTGTGAAGCTAGGAATGCTAAAGATTGATAATGAATTTCTGAAGAGTATTAAAGAAGCGCAAAAAGTTGATGTTAAGTTTGTGGACTTGTTGGTTGCTAGTGACCAGACTTAAGACAGTGATTTTAAAATCGATGATCAAGGTCTGCTGAGGTTTCGAGGTAGGATTTGTATTCCAGACGATGATGAGATGAAGAAAATGATTCTTGAAGAAAGTCATAGAAGTAACTTGAGTATTCATCCGGG